>NC_092708.1:378295463-378561546 GCF_047496885.1 Scyliorhinus torazame
ACCACCCAGGATGACCGGCTTGGAGGTGGCCAACAGCAGTGGGAGTTGCTGAAGGACTGCCAGCCGCTCACTTTTTACGGCCGGGGCGTACACATTAATAAGTCTGAGAGGGGTGTTTTTGTATTTCACGTCTGCTACGAGGAGGCGCCCGCCCACCACCTCCTTAACGTCGGAGATGGTGAAGTTGCCTCCCCGCAGCAGAATACCCAGGCCGGAGGAGCGGCAGTCGTTTCCTCCTGACCAGATGGATGGCCCGTGGGACCACCAGCTCGACCAGCGCCTGTAGTTGCTGAGGTGCGGAATTCCCCACTCCTGCAGGAACAGTAGGTCAGCTTTTACATTTGCCAAATAGTTGAGTGTGGCTTCACACCGCGAAGTATCTTTGTTGCTTCGCACATTTATGGATGCAATTTTTAAACCCATTATAAAAAGGTAGATTTACCAGTCTCAAGCGTCCAGAGTCTATACAGTTGGCTGTTCCAGCTGTTGAATGTTCCCCAGCATGCCGGTGGTGCTCGCAAACTTTAGCACAGTTGCAGGGCTGAGAAAACTGTTCTGGTCCGTACTGGCCCTGTGATTTTGATGCACATGCATTGGGGGGGGGGTGGTGTAGCCCTGGGGTTCGTCGTGGCAGTCAGTAGGTGTTGGGGTTGCAGGCCGGTCTTCACCTGGGTTGTTGCTGCTCGTTGCTATCGGGGGTTGGTCTGTGACCTTGTTTTCTTCCCGGTCGGTAGTCTGGGGGGTCTGTGCCTTCCGTTCCACGTTGGTGCTTTGCCTCTTTATTTGAGGCCGATTCTTGTCCTGTTTTCCCTCATCGGATGAGGTGTCGGCGCTAAGTGCGCCGGCTGAGAGGTGTCGCTTTTTGCCACTACCCCTCGGGGGGGGTTCTTCAGTTTGTTTTTTTGTTTTCTCTTTCGTTTGTCCCTGTTCACTGTTTCCCAGGGCTCTTTATTCTTTGTCCCATCCTCTTCCTCTTCCATTGAGTGTTCCTCATCAGATGGGGCTGGGGTTGGGTTGTCAGGAGGTGCTGGGGCCTCCTCTTTTTGTTGGGGGCCCTTCTGTTGCTTTTCCTCATTCTGAGCCGTGGTGTCTTTTTCGGTGGAGGGTGTATGCACCTCCTCTCTGGTCGCCTTTTTAACTCCGCTGCTGATGATTTGAGCGTATGTCGCCCCGCGTTTCGGGCAGGCCCTGTAAAGATGGCCGGCCTCCCCACACAGGTTGCAGCACTTGTCTTCCTTGCAGTCCTTAGTCATGTGTCCCTCCTGCCTGCAGTTTTTGCAGAAGGTCACACTGCAGTTTGCGGCAACATGCCCCGTTTTGCCACAGGTGTGGCATACTCGTGGCTGTCCCACGTAGTAGAGGTAGCCACGATTTACTCCAATAGCGAAATTGGAGGGGGGATGCAGGATGGCTCCGTTGCTGTCCGTTCTTAGGGTCACCTTGACCTGGTGCTCACTTGTCCAGATGCCAAAGGTGTCTTTCACTTGCACGCTGTCACTTTTCAGCTCAGCGTACCTGGCGAGGAACGTGAGCACATCAGACACAGGGACGTGGGGGTTGTACGTGTGCAGTGTAACAACCCGATTTCGCTGTGCCGGTAGCGTAAACAGAGGCTCCGCAGTCAGGATCGACAGGGGACTCTGGTTACCTTTTTCCTTGAAGACGTTCAAGAATTTGATGCACGCTGCGACGCTCCTGAAGGTGACATCAAAGAAGCCATTCTTGGGGAAGTTTTGCAAGCAGAAGATTTCTGTTGCTTTAAACCCACAACACTCGAGCAGTACCCGCTTGACGAAGAGTATCCGATCCAAAGGTGACTCTCCTTCCGTTTTCTTCACTGTGACTCGGACAGTGTTTCGCACTCCCCAGCCTGGTGGTCGGGATGCAGCTGCATCCATAGCTCGTACGTTGGGTGTGAAACTGTATCGGCGTTAGGCCTAAACCCGAGGTTTAGGCCTGCATGTAGATCCACCAATAGCAGCCAAGCTCCAAACGTTTCCTCTTTGACGACTTCAATCCCTCCGAGTTGTCCAATCCACGATCGACATGGAAATCCTCAGCTTCCCTCGATCAAATGAGACGACACTTGATCTTAGGAAAAAGGCCGAGAAGCCGAGTAATGCACATTGAAGAGTGAAATGGGTGGTCAATTTCGAATGAGTTCCCTTTCGCCGTTGTGCTTGTAAGATGCGTTTGGTCATTCTTCATGACACCGGGGCCAGGTAGAAGGTAAGTAGCAGCAGCCACTTGCCGAAGCATTTTGTTGTGTGCTGAAAGAACTGAATAAAGTGTATATTTGTATGTGTTAGAGCTGTTTTTTGAGTTTGAAATTCCCCATCAAGGGGTGGTGTGCACCGTTGCTGGAGATACTGCAATACCAGGTCGATGCGTGGAGTGGACGGAGCAAGCCCCTATTCCATCTCCCTGCTCCAAAAATCAATTTAATATATGGTCCCCAGATAAGGGACGTATCAGATATTAAACTGATAAGAACAGATTTTTTTTTTTTTTTTTTTTTTTTCAAAAAAATATACTTTATTCATAAAAATTTATCATCAGCATTACAGAAACATTTCAAATTGTCTTGATGTACATTTCCGGCAGGGTTACATGTTGCCTTGACTTTCTTCCATTCAATTTTGATATTGTCATACACATATCACTCTTTACATTACAATTCCTTCTTTAATATTTACACTGGCATGTTTGTTTTATACATTGGAGTGTTGATTGCCCAGACCGAGGGGCTTTACACTGTTACGCGCCTCTCGGTGTACATTTGCTGGAAAGACTTTACACTGTGGTCTTTCCCCATTGCGCCTTGGCGGCAGCTGCCCCAAGCTTGAGTGCGTCCCTCAGCACGTAGTCCTGGACCTTGGAATGTGCCAGTCTGCAACACTCGGTCGAGGACAATTCTTTGCACTGGAAGATCAGCAAGTTTCGGGCAGACCAAAGAGCGTCTTTTACCGAGTTGATGACCTTCCAGCAGCGGTTGATATTTGTCTCGGTGTGTGTCCCTGGAAACAGTCCGTAGAGCACAGAGTCCTGTGTCACAGATCTGTTTGGGATAAACCTTGACAAATACCACTGCATCTCTCTCCAGACCTTCTTTGCAAAGGCACATTCCACAAGGAGGTGTGTGACCGTCTCATTTCCCCCACAGCCACTCCGAGGGCAGCGTGCATTGGTGCAGAGCCTTCGGGTGTGCATGAAGAATCTGACAGGGAGGGCCTTTCTCACCACCAGCCAAGCTAGGTCTTGGTGCTTGTTTGAAAGTTCTGGTGATGAGGCGTTCTGCCAGATGACTCTGGCAGTCTGCTCAGGGAACCATCCAACGTCCTCCACGGTCTCCTTTTCCCTGAGGGCCTCGAGGACATTACGTGCTGACCACTGCTTCATTGCCTTGTGGTCAAAGGTGTTTTCCTTCAAAAACTTTTCCACAAAGGACAGGTGGTACGGTACGGTCCAACTACTTGGAGCGTTCCGCGGCAATGAGGCCAGGCCCATCCTTCGCAACACCGGGGACAGGTAGAACCTCAGTATGTAGTGACACTTGGTGTTTGCATACTGGGGGTCCACGCACAGCTTGATGCAGCTGGACACAAAGGTGGCCAACAGGATGAGGGAGGCGTTGGGTACGTTCCGCCCTCCCTTCTCCAGAGGTTTGTACATGGTGTCCCTTCGGACACGGTCCATCTTGGATCGCCAGATAAATTTGAAGATGGCTCGGGTGACTGCTGTGGCGTAGGGTCGGGTTATGGGCCAGACCTGCGCCACGTACAGTAGCACCGAGAGTACCTCACACCTGATGACCAGGGTTTTGCCCGCAATGGAGAGGGAGCGTTGCTCCCACCAGCCCAGTTTCTGTCTTACCTTTCCTATGCGCTCCTCCCAGTTTTTGGTGCACGCCCCAGCAGCTCCGAACCATATCCCCAGCACCTTCAGGTAATCGGACCTGACAGTGAAGGGGACAAAGGACCGGTCGGCCCAGTTCCCAAAGAACATGGCCTCGCTCTTGCCCCGGTTTACCTTGGCTCCAGAGGCCAGTTCAAACTGGTCGCAGGTGGTTAAGAGCCTGCGTACAGACGCAGGATCCGAGCAGAAGACGGCAACGTCGTCCATGTACAGGGAGGCCTTGACTTGCATGCCTCCACTGCCTGGGATCGTCACTCCTCTTATACCCGGATCCCTCCTGATGGACTCGGCAAAAGGTTCTATGCAGCACACAAAAAGGGCAGAGGAGAGAGGGCAGCCCTGCCTGACTCCAGATCTGATCTGGAACTTTTCTGATTCCCACCCATTGATTGAGACTGCGCTATAGATGTTTGTGTAGAGCAGTTTGATCCAATTGCGAATTCCCTCCCCAAACCCCATTTTGGAGAGCACATCCATCATGTAGGTGTGCGATATTCTGTCAAAAGCCTTCTCCTGGTCAAGGCTGATGAGGCAAGTGTCCACCCCCCCTGTCCTGCACGTAGGCGATCGTATCCCTGAGTAGCGCGAGGCTATCAGAGATCTTCCTGCCGGGTACAGCACAGGTCTGGTCAGGGTGGATCATCGACTCCAGAGCAGACCTGACCCGATTGGCGATGACCTTTGCTAGAATTTTGTAGTCCACATTCAACAGTGAAATGGGTCGCCAATTTCGAATTTCTTCCCTTTCCCCCTTCTGTTTGTAGATGAGGGTGATGATGCCTTTCCTCATGGACTCTGACATGCTGCCCTCCAGAAGCATACTCTCGTACACTTCCAGCAGGTCTGGGCCCATCCAGTCCCACAGAGCCGAATACAACTCAACCGGTAAGCCGTCGCTTCCGGGAGTTTTACTCGTCTCGAAGGACTTGGCGGCCTTTGTCAGCTCGTCCAGAGTTAGTGGTTTGTCCAGGTTTTCCAGCTCGCTGTCGCCTATGACCTCCGTGATAGTCGACAGGAAGGTCTGGGAAACAGTGCTATCTGTTGGCTTCAGGTCATACAGTCCGGCATAAAAGGATTGGCTGATCCTCAGGATGTCAGACTGCGATGACTTTTCAGAGCCATCTTCTTCCTTCAGGCTGCTGATCACAGAGGTGTCTCTGTGCACCTTTTGGAAGAAGAAGCGTGAGCACTTTTCGTCCTGCTCCACGGAGCGGACTCTGGAGCGGAAGATAACCTTGGAGGCCTCCGAGGTGTAGAGCGAGGCTTGCTGGCTCTTCACCTCTTGGAGATCCTCCTTGACATCCACCCCCATCGACTGCAGCTGGAGCAAATTTTGCATACTTTTCTGGAGCCTGGACATGACCCCTCGTCTCTCTCTCACCTTCTGAACGCCCTTGAGGATGAAAAACCTCTTGATATTCCCCTTGATTGCTTCCCACCAGAGATGTGGGGCCTCAAAGAGGGGTTTCACGGTTCTCCAACCTTTGTAATCCCTCCTGAGTTCCTCGATGTTCTCAGGGGTCAGCAGTTTTACATTTAGCTTCCACGTCCCCCTGCCTACCCCCTGGTCTTCCTGCAGGTGGCAGTCGGCCAGTAGGAGGCAGTGGTCAGAGAAGAACACCGGCGTTACGTCGGTGGACCTGACCGTGAAAGCTCGGGACACAAAAAAGAAGTCTATCCTGGAGCGGACGGACCCGTCTGGCCGTGACCATGTGTATCTACGCTGCGCGCCGTCTGCAGGGTTGCTGCAGACGTCGAGCAGCTTGGCGTCTTTTACCGTTTCCATCAGGAGTCTGGACGTAGCGTCTAGTTTGCTGTCGGCTTTGCTGGATCGTCCAGCCGCATCGATGATGCAGTTGAAGTCACCACCCAGGATGACCGGCTTGGAGGTGGCCAACAGCAGTGGGAGTTGCTGAAGAACTGCCAGCCGCTCACTTTTTACGGCCGGGGCGTACACATTAATAAGTCTGAGAGGGGTGTTTTTGTATTTCACGTCTGCTACGAGGAGGCGCCCGCCCACCACCTCCTTAACGTCGGAGATGGTGAAGTTGCCTCCCCGCAGCAGAATACCCAGGCCGGAGGAGCGGCAGTCGTTTCCTCCTGACCAGATGGATGGCCCGTGGGACCACCAGCTCGACCAGCGCCTGTAGTTGCTGAGGTGCGGAATTCCGCACTCCTGCAGGAACAGTAGGTCAGCTTTTACATTTGCCAAATAGTTGAGTGTGGCTACACACCGCGAAGTATCTTTGATGCTTCGCACATTTATGGATGCAATTTTTAAACCCATTATAAAAAAGATAGATTTACCAGCCTCAAGAGTCCAGAGTCTATACAGTTGGCTGTTCCAGCTGTTCGATGTTCCCCAGCATGCCGGTGGTGCTCGCAAACTTTAGCACAGTTGCAGGGCTGAGAAAGCTGTTCTGGTCCGTACTGGCCCCGTGATTTTGATGCAGATGCATTGGGGGGGTGGTGTAGCCCTGGGGTTCGTCGTGGCAGTCAGTAGGTGTTGGGGTTGCAGGCCGGTCTTCACCTGGGTTGTTGCTGCTCGTTGCTATCGGGGGTTGGTCTGTGACCTTGTTTCCTTCCCGGTCGGTGGTCTGGGGGGTCTGGGCCTTCCGTTCCACGTTGGTGCTTTGCCTCTTTATTTGAGGCCGATTCTTGTCCTGTTTTCCCTCATCAGATGAGGTGTCGGCGCTAAGTGCGCCGGCTGAGAGGTGTCGCTTTTTGCCACTACCCCTCGGGGTGTTCTTCAGTTTGTTTTTTTGTTTCCGCTTTCGTTTGTCCCTGTTCACTGTTTCCCAGGGCTCTTTATTCTTTGTCGCATCCTCTTCCATTGAGTGTTCCTCATCAGATGGGGCTGGGGTTGGGTTGTCAGGAGGTGCTGGGGCCTCTTCTTTTTGTTGGGGGCCCTTTTGTTGCTTTTCCTCATTCTGAGCCGTGGTGTCTTTTTCGGTGGAGGGTGTATGCACCTCCTCTCTGGTCGCCTTTTTAACTCCGCTGCTGATGATTTCAGCGTATGTCGCCCCGCGTTTCGGGCAGGCCCTGTAAAGATGGCCGGCCTCCCCACACAGGTTGCAGCACTTGTCTTCTTTGCAGTCCTTAGTCATGTGTCCCTCCTGCCTGCAGTTCTTGCAGAAGGTCACACTGCAGTTTGCGGCAACATGCCCCGTTTTGCCACAGGTGTGGCATACTCGTGGCTGTCCCACGTAGTAGAGGTAGCCACGATTTACTCCAATAGCGAAATTGGAGGGGGGATGCAGGATGGCTCCGTTGCTGTCCGTTCTTAGGGTCACCTTGACCTGGTGCTCACTTGTCCAGATGCCGAAGGTGTCTTTCACTTGCACGCTGTCACTTTTCAGCTCAGCGTACCTGGCGAGGAACGTGAGCACATCAGATACAGGGACGTGGGGGTTGTACGTGTGCAGTGTAACAACCCGATTTCGCTGTGCCGGTAGCGTAAACAGAGGTTCCGCAGTCAGGATCGACAAGGGACTCTGGTTACCTTTCTCCTTGAAGACGTTCAAGAATTTGATGCACGCTGCGACGCTCTTGAAGGTGACATCAAAGAAGCCATTCTTGGGGAAGTTTTGCAAGCAGAAGATCTCTGTTGCTTTAAACCCACAGCACTCGAGCAGCACCTTCTTCACGAAGTGTTTCCGGTCCAAAGGTGACTCTCCATCCGTTTTCTTCACTGTGACTCGGACAGTGTTTCGCACGCCCCAGCCTGGTGGTCGGGATGCAGCTGCATCCATAGCTCGTACGTTGGGTGTGAAACTGTATCGGCGTTAGGCCTAAACCCGAGGTTTAGGCCAGCATGTAGATCCACCAATAGCAGCCAAGCTCCAAACGTTTCTTCTTTGACGACTTCAATCCCTCCGAGTTCTCCAATCCACGATCGTCATCGAAATCCTCAGCTTCCCTCGATCAAATGAGACTACACTTGATCTTAGCCAAAAGGCCGAGAAGCCGAGTAATGCACATTGACGAGTGAAATGGGTGGTGAATTTCGAATGAGTTCCCTTTCGCCGTTGTGCTTGTAAGATGCGTTTGGTCATTCTTGATGACACCCCCGGGGCCAGGTAGAAGGTGAGTAGCAGCAGCCAGTTGCCGAAGCATTTTGTTGTGTGCTGGAAGAAGTGTGAATAAAGTGTATATTTGTATGTGTTTGAGCTGTTTTTTGAGTTTGAAATTCCCCATGAAGGGGTGGTGTGCACCGTTGCTGGAGATACTGCAATACCAGGTCAATGCGTGGAGTGGACGGAGCAAGCCCCTATTCCATCTCCCTGCTCCAAAAATCAATTTAATATATGGTCCCCAGATAAGGGACATATCAGATATTAAACTGATAAGAACAGATTTTTTTTTTTTTTTTTATTCAAAAAAATATACTTTATTCATAAAAATTTATCATGAGCATTACAGAAACATTTCAAATTGTCTTGACTGTACATTTCCGGCAGGGTTACATGTTGCCTTGACTTTCTTTCATTCAATTTTGATATTGTCATACACATATCACTCTTTACATTACAATTCCTTCTTAAATATTTACATTGTCATGTTTGTTTTATACATTGGAGTGTTGGTTGCCCAGACCGAGGGGCTTTACACTGTTACGCGCCCCTCGGTGTACATTTGCTGGAAAGACTTTACACAGTGGTCTTTCCCCATTGCGCCTTGGCGGCAGCTGCCCCAAGCTTGAGTGCGTCCCTCAGCACGTAGTCCTGGACCCTGGAATGTGCCAGTCTGCAACACTCGGTCGAGGACAATTCTTTGCACTGGAAGATCAGCAAGTTTCGGGCAGACCAAAGAGCGTCTTTTACCGAGTTGATGACCTTCCAGCAGCAGTTGATATTTGTCTCGGTGTGTGTCCCTGGAAACAGTCCGTAGAGCACAGAGTCCTGTGTCACAGATCTGTTTGGGATAAACCTTGACAAATACCACTGCATCTCTCTCCAGACCTTCTTTGCAAAGGCACATTCCACAAGGAGGTGTGTGACCGTCTCATTTCCCCCACAGCCACTCCGAGGGCAGCGTGCATTGGTGCAGAGCCTTCGGGTGTGCATGAAGAATCTGACAGGGAGGGCCCTTCTCACCACCAGCCAAGCTAGGTCTTGGTGCTTGTTTGAAAGTTCTGGTGATGAGGCGTTCTGCCAGATGACTCTGGCAGTCTGCTCAGGGAACCATCCAACGTCCTCCACGGTCTCCTTTTCCCTGAGGGCCTCGAGGACATTACGTGCTGACCACTGCTTCATTGCCTTGTGGTCAAAGGTGTTTTCCTTCAAAAACTTTTCCACAAAGGACAGGTGGTACGGTACGGTCCAACTACTTGGAGCGTTCCGCGGCAATGAGGCCAGGCCCATCCTTCGCAACACCGGGGACAGGTAGAACCTCAGTATGTAGTGACACTTGGTGTTTGCATACTGGGGGTCCACGCACAGCTTGATGCAGCTGGACACAAAGGTGGCCAACAGGATGAGGGAGGCGTTGGGTACGTTCCGCCCTCCCTTCTCCACAGGTTTGTACATGGTGTCCCTTCGGACACGGTCCATCTTGGATCGCCAGATAAATTTGAAGATGGCCCGGGTGACTGCTGTGGCGTAGGGTCGGGTTATGGGCCAGACCTGCGCCACGTACAGTAGCACCGAGAGTACCTCACACCTGATGACCAGGGTTTTGCCCGCAATGGAGAGGGAGCGTTGCTCCCACCAGCCCAGTTTCTGTCTTACCTTTCCTATGCGCTCCTCCCAGTTTTTGGTGCACGCCCCAGCAGCTCCGAACCATATCCCCAGCACCTTCAGATAATCTGACCTGACAGTGAAGGGGACAAAGGACCGGTCGGCCCAGTTCCCAAAGAACATGGCCTCGCTCTTGCCCCGGTTTACCTTGGCTCCAGAGGCCAGTTCAAACTGGTCGCAGGTGGTTAAGAGCCTGCGTACAGACGCAGGATCCGAGCAGAAGACGGCAACGTCGTCCATGTACAGGGAGGCCTTGACTTGCATGCCTCCACTGCCTGGGATCGTCACTCCTCTTATACCCGGATCCCTCCTGATGGACTCGGCAAAAGGTTCTATGCAGCACACAAAAAGGGCAGAGGAGAGAGGGCAGCCCTGCCTGACTCCAGATCTGATCTGGAACTTTTCTGATTCCCACCCATTGATTGAGACTGCGCTATAGATGTTTGTGTAGAGCAGTTTGATCCAATTGCGAATTCCCTCCCCAAACCCCATTTTGGAGAGCACATCCATCATGTAGGTGTGCGATATTCTGTCAAAAGCCTTCTCCTGGTCAAGGCTGATGAGGCAAGTGTCCACCCCCCTGTCCTGCACGTAGGCGATCGTATCCCTGAGTAGCGCGAGGCTATCAGAGATCTTCCTGCCGGCTACAGCACAGGTCTGGTCAGGGTGGATCACCGACTCCAGAGCAGACCTGACCCGATTGGCGATGACCTTTGCTAGAATTTTGTAGTCCACATTCAACAGTGAAATGGGTCGCCAATTTCGAATTTCTTCCCTTTCCCCCTTCTGTTTGTAGATGAGGGTGATGATGCCTTTCCTCATGGACTCTGACATGCTACCTTCCAGAAGCATACTCTCGTACACTTCCAGCAGGTCTGGGCCCATCCAGTCCCACAGAGCCGAATACAACTCAACCGGTAAGCCGTCGCTTCCGGGAGTTTTACTCGTCTCGAAGGACTTGGCGGCCTTTGTCAGCTCGTCCAGAGTTAGTGGTTTGTCCAGGTTTTCCAGCTCGCTGTCGCCTATGACCTCCGTGATAGTCGACAGGAAGGTCTGGGAAACAGTGCTATCTGTTGGCTTCAGGTCATACAGTCCGGCATAAAAGGATTGGCTGATCCTCAGGATGTCAGACTGCGATGACTTTTCAGAGCCATCTTCTTCCTTCAGGCTGCTGATCACAGAGGTGTCTCTGTGCACCTTTTGGAAGAAGAAGCGTGAGCACTTTTCGTCCTGCTCCACGGAGCGGACTCTGGAACGGAAGATAACCTTGGAGGCCTCCGAGGTGTAGAGCGAGGCTTGCTGGCTCTTCACCTCTTGGAGATCCTCCTTGACATCCACCCCCATCGACTGCAGCTGGAGCAAATTTTGCATACTTTTCTGGAGCCTGGACATGACCCCTCGTCTCTCTCTCACCTTTTGAACGCCCTTGAGGATGAAAAACCTCTTGATATTCCCCTTGATTGCTTCCCACCAGAGATGTGGGGCCTCAAAGAGGGGTTTCACGGTTCTCCAACCTTTGTAATCCCTCCTGAGTTCCTCGATGTTCTCAGGGGTCAGCAGTTTTACATTTAGCTTCCACGTCCCCCTGCCCCCCTGGTCTTCCTGCAGGTGGCAGTCGGCCAGTAGGAGGCAGTGGTCAGAGAAGAACACCGGCGTTACGTCGGTGGACCTGACCGTGAAAGCTCGGGACACAAAAAAGAAGTCTATCCTGGAGCGGACGGACCCGTCTGGCCGTGACCATGTGTATCTACGCTGCGCGCCGTCTGCAGGGTTGCTGCAGACGTCGAGCAGCTTGGCGTCTTTTACCGTTTCCATCAGGAGTCTGGACGTAGCGTCTAGTTTGCTGTCGGCTTTGCTGGATCGTCCAGCCGCATCGATGATGCAGTTGAAGTCACCACCGAGGATGACCGGCTTGGAGGTGGCCAACAGCAGTGGGAGTTGCTGAAGAACTGCCAGCCGCTCACTTTTTACGGCCGGGGCGTACACATTAATAAGTCTGAGAGGGGTGTTTTTGTATTTCACGTCTGCTACGAGGAGGCGCCCGCCCACCACCTCCTTAACGTCGGAGATGGTGAAGTTGCCTCCCCGCAGCAGAATACCCAGGCCGGAGGAGCGGCAGTCGTTTCCTCCTGACCAGATGGATGGCCCGTGGGACCACCAGCTCGACCAGCGCCTGTAGTTGCTGAGGTGCGGAATTCCGCACTCCTGCAGGAACAGTAGGTCAGCTTTTACATTTGCCAAATAGTTGAGTGTGGCTACACACCGCGAAGTATCTTTGATGCTTCGCACATTTATGGATGCAATTTTTAAACCCATTATAAAAAGGATAGATTTACCAGTCTCAAGAGTCCAGAGTCTATACAGTTGGCTGTTCCAGCTGTTCGATGTTCCCCAGCATGCCGGTGGTGCTCGCAAACTTTAGCACAGTTGCAGGGCTGAGAAAGCTGTTCTGGTCCGTACTGGCCCCGTGATTTTGATGCAGATGCATTGGGGGGGTGATGTAGCCCTGGCGTTCGTCATGGCAGTCAGTAGGTGTTGGGGTTGCAGGCCGGTCTTCACCTGGGTTGTTGCTGCTCGTTACTATCGGGGGTTGGTCTGTGACCTTGTTTCCTTCCCGGTCGGTGGTCTGGGGGGTCTGTGCCTTCCGTTCCACGTTGGTGCTTTGCCTCTTTATTTGAGGCCGATTCTTGTCCTGTTTTCCCTCATCGGATGAGGTGTCGGCGCTAAGTGCGCCGGCTGAGAGGTGTCGCTTTTTGCCACTACCCCTCGGGGGGTTCTTCAGTTTGTTTTTTTGTTTCCGCTTTCGTTTGTCCCTGTTCACTGTTTCCCAGGGCTCTTTATTCTTTGTCCCATCCTCTTCCTCTTCCATTGAGTGTTCCTCATCAGATGGGGCTGGGGTTGGGTTGTCAGGAGGTGCTGGGGCCTCTTCTTTTTGTTGGGGGCCCTTTTGTTGCTTTTCCTCATTCTGAGCCGTGGTGTCTTTTTCGGTGGAGGGTGTATGCACCTCCTCTCTGGTCGCCATTTTAACTCCGCTGCTGATGATTTGAGCGTATGTCGCCCCGCGTTTCGGGCAATATACGTCGCCGGGCTACCAGGGAAGCAAAGGCCAAGATGTCGGCCTCCCTCTCCTCCCGGACCCCCGGGTCTTCCAAGACCCCCAAAATTGCCACCACTGGACTCATCACCACCCTAGCTTTCAGTACCTGGGACATGACGCCCACAAACCCCTCCCAGTATCTACTAAGTTTTGGGCATGCCCAGAACATGTGGACGTGATTCGCTGACCCTCCCGCACTTGTCCTCCACCCCAGTAAATGTACTCATCCGGGCCACCGTCATGTGGGCCCGGTGGACGACCTTGAACTGGATCAGGCTGAGCCTAGCACATATTGCAGTTGAAGTTACCCTACTCAGGGCTTCCGCCCATACCCCCTCCTCCATCTCCTCGCCGAGCTCCTCCTCCCACTTGAGCTTCAGTTCCTCTGTCTGGGACTCATCCCCTTTCATAAGTTCTCGGTAAATATCCGAGAGTTTCCCCTCTCCTACCTCTCCCCTAGAGACTACTCTGTCCTGGATCCCATTTGGTGGGAGGCGCGGACAGGATGGGACCTGTCTGCGTATGAAGTCACGCACTTGCAAGTACCAAAAGTCATTCCCTCTTTCTAGTCCGAATTTCTCCTCCAAGGCCTTCATGCTCGAGTAGTTCCCCCCGCAAGAACATATCGCCCATCCTTCCCACCGCCGCCACGCTCGGAATCCACCGTCCATACTCCCAGGGGCGAATCGGTGGTTGTCGCATCGCATATTGGAGACCAGACCGATGCTCCCACCTCCCCTACATGCCTCCTCCACTGGCCCCAAATCCGCAGGGCTGCCACCGCTACGACCAGGGCTGCTAAACTGGTGCCCCTGCACGAAGCCGGGTCCACTCGCCCCCAAATAGACCCCGTACCCACCATCCAATTCCTTACCATGGCTATGTTGGCCGCCCATAGTAGTTGCTGAGGTTCGGCAGCGCCAGCCCCCCCCTCGTTACGGTTCCTCTCAAGCATCGCTTTCTTCACCCGCGGGGACTTTCCCGCCCAGACAAAGCCCATAATAATCTTGTTGACCCTTTTGAAGAAGGACCGCGGGATGAAAATCGGGAGGCACTGAAAAATAAACCGGAATCTTGGGAGGATTGTCATCTTTACCGTCTGCACTCTCCCCGCAAGTGATAGCGGGAGTGCGTCCCGTCTCCTAAACTCGCTCTTCATTTGCTCCACCACTCTAGTCAAATTTAGCTTATGCAGCCTGCCCCAGTCTCGCGCCACCTGTATCCCTAAGTTTGGGAAACTTTCTCCGACCATCCTAAATGGCAGCCCTTTCAACCTGTTCTCCTGGCCCCTCGCCTGCACTACAAACATCTCACCCGTAGTCATGTTCAGTTTGTACCCTGAAAACCTGCCAAATTCTCTCAATATTCCTAGTATACTGTCCATCCCAGCCAGCGGGTCCAATACGTACAGGAGCAGGTCGTCAGCGATACCCTGTGCTCCACCCCTCCCCTAATCATTACCTCTCTGCCCCCGGGGGCATCATGATCACATTGAGTCGTCTTCTCAAGTTGGCTACCAGCTGCCTGCCTTTAACAAACCCTGTTTGGTCGTCCCCGATCACCTCCGGGACACAGTCCTCAGTTTTAAGCGCCAAGACTTTAGCCAGGAGCTTGGGGTCGATCAGGGAGATTGGTCTGTATGACCCACACGCTGTCCTGCCCTTACTTTACCATTGGAAATAGTTAGTTTGCTGCTGGGGGAGGGGCGATGGGGAGATATTGCTGAACTTGTGAGAGCAGCAGGGGGCCGGCTGACAAATTCCTTTGTCGCTGGAGAATGGGGGTGGGGGGAGGGGTGGGCAGGCCCATGGATGAAAGAAGCCTCCATACTTTCCTCTTCTCTGGAAAGCTTCAATGAAGCTTCAGATTATTTGGAGGGAACAGGATTCAGAGCAGAACGAGGAAAAAATAACCCAAGTTTCAGATGCGAGTAAGGACATTTTTCAGTGACGATGGGGATTGGGGAAGAAAGTGGAGGGACATCATGCAACCTGTTAAGATGTTTAAATGTAGGAATTGATTCTGTGTCAAATTGGAGAGTGTGGTCAGAGAGTGAAGAGTCCTTCCTCTGAGGAAGGGGCGTACGGGAGAATGCGTTTATGTTTCAAGCATTACCTCTTTTTCCAGGACAAAGAAACAAAGGACTGAATTTTATTTAATTTTTAACCCCAGGGAGGGTTTTTAGGCGGGGCGGAACGAGGTGGGAAATTGAAGGGACAGGATTCCCATCCTGACCTCACAATGAGTTTACACTGGGGCAGGCAAGGCCTCAGATGGGGAGCTGCCACCCTTGTCCCAATTGAGGATCATAAGTGGCCAATTATTGGCCACTGCAGGGCTGTTTCCCAGCCTCAATCTTTAGGGTGGTGGGCCACCCAGATTCGGACACGCCAGCCCTCCTCTGACCCTACTACGCTCCAGAAACCCCCTCTTTACCCTCGGGGTCTTGTTTGCCCACACAAAGCCCATGATGCTCCTACCTACCCGCTTAAAACAGGCCTTGGTAATCATAATAGGAAGGCACTGGAACACAAAAAGAAACCTCGGGAGGATCATCATTTTAATCGACTGTACCCTGCCCGCTAGCGAGATGGGGAGTGCTATGTGAGGGTTAATGAAGGGGAGTGCAATGTGAGAGGGTTAATGATGGGGAGTGCTGTGAGAGGGTTAATGATGGGGAGTGCTGTGAGAGGGTTAATGATGGTGTAGTGCACAATGACTTACGAGAAGTGATGAAGTCGATTCAGGCTTTATTCAGCGAGACTTGTCCCCAGCAGCTCAGCAACAGAATGAAGCTGCGGGGAGAAGCTTGGGTTCTTATACTCCGCCTTCAGGGCGGAGCCAGGAGTCGGCAGCCAACCAGGACCCGGGATCTGTCAGCCAATAGCATCTCGGCTTCACAGTCCCACATGACCCCTAATACATACCACCACATTCACCTCTTGTTAAAAAGGAACCCGCGGGGTGGTGGTTCGCATGGTGGTAGGGGTTTACAAGGCTGGCCCTGGAAGGAAAATTTCGGACAGTGTTACTACAGTTTTAGCCCTACACTGGGCTATGTACAAGTTTGTGCGAACTATTTACAATATTAGCAAAAACATTTTTTTTTGTTACAACAACATTCTTGGTGTCACGCGGATTCCACGAGTCGAGTGGGCGGTCTGGTCTTCCTCGTCGATTGCCTCAGCCCCGGTGGTCGTGCAGGTGCTTGCTCAGGCGTTGTCGTCTCCGGGAGCGTTTCAGTGTTTGTTCCTGTTTTACCCCTGGGCGGGCACGGGAGGAGGACCGATCCCCCCGGGAAGGGGGCGGTCGCGGGGTGCGCCGGTGGCAGGGAGGGGATGATCGGTGTCGGGGGTGTGTGTGTGCGTTGCCGGCGGGCGCCAGGTCCCGCAGGGAGACCGTGTCCTGTCGGCCGTCGGGGTACGCCACGTAGGCGTACTGCGGGTTCGCGTGGAGAAGGTGAACCCTCTCGACCAACGGGTCCGATTTGTGCGCCCGCACATGTTTCCGGAGCAAGATGGGTCCTGGGGCCGCCAGCCAGGTCGGCAGCGACGTTCCGGAGGAGGACTTCCTGGGGAAGACAAGGAGGCGCTCATGAGGTGTTTGGTTAGTGGTGGTACACAGCAGCGACCGGATGGAGTGGAGAGCGTCCGGGAGGACCTCCTGCCACCGGGAAACTGGGAGATCCCTGGACTGTAGGGCCAGTAGGACGGTCTTCCAGACCGTGCCGTTCTCCCTCTCTACTTGCCCGTTCCCCCGGGGGTTGTAGCTGGTCGTCCTGCTCGAGGCGATGCCCTTGCTGAGCAGGAACTGGCGCAGCTCGTCACTCATGAATGAGGACCCCCTGTCGCTATGGATATACGCGGGGCAACCAAACAGTGTGAATATGGTGCCAAGGGCTTTAATGACTGTGGCCGCTGTCATGTCGGGGCAGGGGATGGCGAAGGGGAAACGAGAGTACTCGTCCACCACGTTCAGGAAGTATGCGTTGCGCTCGGTGGAGGGGAGGGGCCCTTTGAAATCCAAACTGAGGCGTTCAAAGAGGCGGGAAACCTTGATCAGGTGTGCTCTATCCGGCCTGAAAAAGTGCGGTTTGCACTCTGCGCAGATGTGGCAGTTCCTGGTGACTGTACGGACCTCCTCCACAGAGTAGGGGAGGTTGCGGGACTTGACGAAATGGTTGAATCGAGTGACCCCCCGGGTGGCAGAGGTCCTCGTGGAGGGCTTGGAGGCGGTCTATTTGTGCGTTGGCACATGTGCCGCGGGATAGGGCATCGGACGGCTCGTTCAGCTGTCCGGGACGATACAAGCTCTCATTGTTGATGGTGGCGAGCTCGATCCTCCACCTTAAGATCTTGTCATTTTTAATTTTGCCCCGCTGTGCATTATCGAACATGAAGGCTACCGACCGTTGGTCCGTGAGGAGAGTGAATCTCCTGCCGGCCAGGTAATGCCTCCAATGTCGCACAGCTTCCACTATGGCTTGGGCTTCCTTTTCCACTGAGGAGTGGCGGATTTCTGAGGCGTGGAGGGTCCGGGAGAAAAAGGCCACGGGTCTGCCCGTTTGGTTAAGGGTGGCCGCCAGAGCTACGTCGGATGCGTCGCTCCCAACCTGGAAGGGGAGGGACTCGTCGATGGCGCGCATCGTGGCCTTTGCGATATCCGCTTTGATGCGGCTGAAGGCCTGGCGAGCCTCTGTCGACAAGGGGAAGGTAGTGGACTGTATTAGCGGGTGGGCCTTGTCTGCATACTGGGGGACCCACTGGGCGTAATATGAAAAGAACCCCAGGCAACGTTTCAGGGCTTTGGAGCAGTGGGGAGGGGGAATTCCATAAGGGGGCGCATGCGTTCGGGGTCGGGGCCTATTATCCCATTGCGCACTATGTATCCCAGGATGGCCAACCGGTTTGTGCTAAAAACGCACTTTTCCTCGTTATATGTGAGGTTCAGGGCGTTAGCGGTCTGGAGGAACTTTTGGAGGTTGGCGTCGTGGTCCTGCTGATCGTGGCCGCAGATGGTTACATTGTCGAGATACGGGAACGTAGCCTGCAACCCGTGCTGGTCAACCATTCGGTCCATCTCCCGTTGGAAGACCGAGACACCGTTTGTGACACCAAATGGGACCCTTAGGAAGTGGTATAGACGCCCGTCTGCCTCGAAGACGGTGTACTTGCGGTCACCTGGGCGGATGGGGAGCTGGTGGTAGGCGGACCTGAGGTCCACGGTGGAGAAGACCTTCTACTGGGCAATCCGATTGACCATGTCGGATATGCGGGGGAGAGGGTACGCATCTAGCTGCGTGTACCTGTTGATGGTCTGACTATAGTCTACGACCATCCTTTGCTTCTCCCCGGTCTTTACTACTACCACCTGGGCTCTCCAGGGACTATAGCTGGCCTGGATTATGCCTTCCTTCAGCAGCCGCTGGACTTCAGACCGAATAAATATCCGGTCCTGGGCGCTGTACCGTCTGCTCCTAGTGGCGACGGGTTTGCAATCCGGGGTGAGGTTTGCAAACAAGGACGGCGGTTCAACCTTGAGAGTTGCGAGGCCGCAGATAGTGAGTGGGGGTATTGGGCCGCCGAATTGGAATGTTAGGCTCTGCAGGTTACACTGGAAATCTAATCCCAGTAATGTGGGCGCGCAGAGTTGGGGAAGGACGTAGAGCCTGTAGTTCTTAAACTCCCTCCCTTGCACCGTTAGGTTCGCGATGCAGAACCCTTTGATCTCTACGGAGTGGGATCCTGCAGCTAGGGAAATCTTTTGCGTGCTTGGATGGATGATCAGAAAACAGCGTCTTACTGTGTCTGGGTGAATAAAACTTTCAGTGCTCCCAGGGTCGATCAGGCATGGCGTCTCGTATCCGTTGACCAGCACCGTTGCCGTCGTCGTCTGGAGCGTCCGGGGCCGCGATTGATCCAGTGTCACCGAAGCCAGTCGTGGTAGTAGTGTCGCGGCGTCTTCTTCGGTCCCCGTGGTGCCGTCGATGCTGGGGTCCTTTGTTGTCAACCAAGATGGTGGCGTCCATGAATCGCACGCGGCCGGGGGTGGACAAAATGGCCGCCCCCATGGATCGCACGTGGTCGGGGGTGGACAAAATGGCCGCCCCCATGAATCGCACGTGGCTGGGGGGGGTCACAAGATGGCGGCGCCCATCCTCCCCTCGTGGTGCCCGGGACCCAAAATGGCGGCGCCCGCGGGTCGCACATGGGGCGCTGGGCGGGTTGGGGAGCGTTTGGGATGTGCTGGGCTCGTTCTTCTCCGGGGATTGCGGCGACCCCCCCGGGACCGGCACACTGCCGCGTAATGGCCCTTCTTGCCGCAGCTTTTACAAATAGCTGCGCGGGCCGGGCAGCACTGCCGGGGGTGTTTCGCTTGTCCGCAGAAATAGCAGCGGGCCCCCCCGGGATGGTCTGGTGCTTTAACCACGCAAGCTTGCGAGGGGTGGGGGGGGGGGGGGAGTTTGTCACGACGGGGGTCCACGGAGCCCAAGGGGCTGCCGCGCGGTCGGGGCCGTAGGCGCGGGCGTTTTGCGAGGCCACATCTCGGGAAGCTGCAAGGGCCCGTGCCTCTGAGAGTCCTAGCGACTCTCTTTCTAAAAGTCTTTGGCGGATTTGGGGAGAGTTCATACCTGCCACAAACGCATTGCGAATTAACATGTCCGTGTGTTCGATCGCGTTCACCGGCGGGCAGCTGCAGCCCCGTCCCAAAATTAGCAGCGCGGCGTAGAATTCGTCTAGCGATTCTCCGGGACTTTGCCGTCTCGTCGCGAGTTGGTGGCGCGCGTAGACCTGGTTAACGGGCCGAACGGAGATACTCTTCAGCAATGCGAGCGCCGTTGGGAAATCCTCTGCGTCTTCTATGAGAGGGTAAATTTCCGGGCTTACCCTCGAATGCAGGACCTGCATTTTCAGGTCTTCTGTGATCCGGCCGGGGGCCGTTCGGAGGTAGCCTTCAAAGCATGCTTGCCAGTGTTTAAATACTGCTGCCGAGTTCGCTGCGTGGGGGTTGATCCGCAGGCATTCCGGGGCGATCCGGAGCTCCATAGTCTTTTAAGCTCGTTTAATAAATTGTAGCGCACAATGACTTACGAGAGACGAGAAGCGATGAAGTCGATCCAGGCTTTATTAAGCGATGCTTGTCCCCAGCAGCTCAGCAACAGAATGAAGCTGCGGGGAGAAGCTCGGGTTCTTATACTCCGCCTTCAGGGCGGAGCCAGGAGTCAGCAGCCAACCAGGACCCGGGATCTGTCAGCCAATAGCATCTCGGCTTCACAGTCCCACATAACCCCTAATACATACCACCACACTCAGGAAGGCAGACAGCATTATCAGACACCCCTCCCACCCAGGCATTGCTTTCTTCCAGACCCTTCCATCAGGCAGAAGGTACAGAAGTGGGGGGTGAGCATGGGGATACCTCCATCAGAAGCCCTCTTATGATCAGGAATTCCCCCCTCCCCCACACACCATATAATACCCAGTGGCCTCTGGTCCTCCCTCCCATCCCGCTCCCTCCTCTGGGAAATCCGATCGCTCCCACCTCATCCAATCAGATTGATTGGCATCTCCCTGAGGCAGGACTTCCTCACAAATTGAAAACTAGTCTCAGCAATGGTGGAAATACTGATCACTGGTTGTAAAAGCCTGTCTGGTTCACTAATGTCCTTTAGGAAAGGAAATCTGCCGTCCTTACCCGGTCTGGCCTACATGTGACTCCAGACCCACAGCAATGTGGTTGACTCTTATTTTTGATAAACAATTTTAATGAGGTATTTTTTGACATTGTAAACAGTAGAATTACAGAACAAGAAAACAAAAGGACTGTACAGTAAACAAAGTACAGTAACCCTGCCCCCCGACCCCCCTGCTGACGATCAATTGTCCGCAAAGAAGTCAATGAATGGTTCCCACCTCCGAGCGAGGTGGCAAACATTCACTTCCTTCCCCCACCCATCCTCTAGACACTACCCTATCTTGGATCCCCCTTAGTGGCAAGGGTTGAAAAGATGGCACCTGCCTGCGCAAAAAGTCCCGCACCAAAATATACCAGAATTCATTCCCCCTCGTCAACCTAAACTTGGCCTCCAGCGCCCTCAAGCTAGGGAAACCCCCGCCTCCCCCGCACCACCCACTTCCATATCATGACTATGTTAGCTGCCCAATAATAGTTGCTGAAATTCAGCAGTACAAGCCCCCCTTCCCCCCCGGTTCCGCTCGAGCATCACCCTCTTCAGTCGCGGGGACTTGCCCGCCCATACAAAGCCCAAAATGATCTTGCTTACCCTCTTAAAAAAGGAACGTGGAATGAAAATGGGGAGACACTGGAACACGAATAAGAACCTGAGGAGGACCATCATTTTAACTGTCTGTACTCTCCCAGCTAACGACAGCAGGAGCGCACCCACCTCCGAAACTCCTCTCGCATTTGATCAACCGGCCGGGAGAGGTTCAGCTTGTGCAGTCGACCCCAATCCCGCGCCACTTGTATTCCCAGGTACCTGAACTGTCCCCACTAACCGGAACAGCAGCTCCCTCAGCCGGTCCCCGTGGCCCCTCTCCTGAATTACAAACATTTCACTTTTTGTCATATTCAATTTGTACCCCGAAAACCGGCCGAATTCCCCCAGGGTCGCCATGATTCCGTCCATCCCCGCCATCGGGTCCGAAACGTACAAAAGCAGGTCATCTGCATACAATGAAACCCTATGCTCCACCCAGCACCCCCCCCCCGAACCAGCCCCTTCCAACCCTCTGAAGCCCTCAGAGCAATTGCCAGCGGCTCTATAGCTAACGCAAACAGCAGTGGGGAGAGGGGGCACCCCTGTCTTGTCCCGCGGTGCAGTCTAAAATAGTTGAAAGTCTTCCTGTTTGTCCTCACACTCGCCTCCGGGACCTGATATAGCAGCCTGACCCAGTCGATGAAACCCACCCCAAATCCAAACCGTCCCAGCACCTCCCATAAGGATTCCCACTCAACCTGGTCAAATGCCTTCTCAGTGTCCATTGCCACCACTACCTCCACCTCCTTTCCCTCTGGGGCATCACGATCACATTGAGCAATCTTCTTGTATTCGCCACCAGTTGCCTACCTTTAACGAACCCTGTTTGATCCTCCCTAATAACACTCGGCACACAATCCTCAATCCTAGTGGCCAAAAGGTTTGCCAGCAGTTTGGCATCCACGTTAAGAAGGGAGATCGACCTATAAGACCCTCACGACTCCGGATTCTTGCCCCGTTTTGAAATCAAGGAGATGGTAGCCTGCGACATGGTCTGGGGCAACACCCCTCTGTCCCTTGCCTCATTAAAAACCTTGACCAGCAGCGGCCCCAACATCCCGGAGAAGTTTTTATAAAATTCTACCGGGTACCCATCCGGCCCCGGGGCTTTAGCTGACTGCGTGGCCTTTAAGCCCTCTAATATCTCCTCCGCTCTGATCGGGGCGCCCAGTCCTTCTACAAGCTCCCTGCCCACTTTTGGGAATGTCAGGCCGTCTAAGAAGCATCTCATCCCCTCCAGCCCCGCGGGGGTCTCCGAGCTATCGAGTTTGCTATAAAAGTCCTTGAAAGCTCTGTTCACACCCGCCGCTTCCCCAACCAAGTTACCACCTCCATCCACCACTTTACCTATTGCCCTAGCCGCCTCCCTCTTTCTGAGCTGCTGAGCCAGCATCCTGCTGGCTTTCTCTCCATGTTCATATACCGCACCCCTCGCCTTTCTGAGCTGCTCCACTGCCTTACCCGTGGACACCACCCCAAACCCCACCTGCAGCCTCCTCCGTTCCCTCAAGAGCTCCGCACTCGGGGTCCCAGCATAGCTCCTGTCAATCTGCAGGATCTCTGCTAACAGTCGGTCCGTCTCTGCCCTGCCCGTCTTGTCCCTGTGAGCCCGGATTGAAATCAGCTCCCCTCTCAGCACTGCCTTGAGCGCCTCCCACACCACCGCTGCTGAGACTTCCCCCGTACCTGCAGGTAGTTTTGTATACACTTCCTCACCCTCTTGCACACCCCCTCATCTGCCAGCAGCCCCACATCCAGCCTCCACTGCGGGCGCTGGAAGCTCTCTTCACTCACCTGTAGCTCGACCCAATGCGGGGCATGGTCGGAAATGGTGATTGCCGAATACTGCGCGTCCACCACCCCTGTCAGTAGATCCCTACTCAGTATAAAAAAATCGATCTGGGAGTAGACCCTATGGAAGTGCAAGAAAAAGGAGAACTCCTTCCCTGTCGGCCTTCTAAACCTCTAAGGGTCGACCCTCCTCATCTTTCCAGCTTACAGCTAACCATAACGTAGCGACCTCCCCTATCCGAAACAATACTCCCCACCTCAAACTGCACCCCCTTGTTCACCAGAATCGCGACCCCCCTGGTCTTAGTATCTAGCCCTGAGCGGAATACCTGACTAACCCCGCCTTGAAAGCCCTAAGATGCGCGAACACTTTTGCCCTCTTCACTGGCTCATTTAGCCCTCTAAAGTTCCACATGACCTGCCTAGTTGGGGGGCATGGGACCCCCCTCCACCTTGCCGGTCAGCCATCCCCTTTCCTGGGCCTGCCCCCAGCCCGTGCTCCGTGCCTCTGTAGCCTCGTCTCCTGGCAGCGTCCATCCCCCACCTCTTCAAAAATCCCCAGCACCATCCCCCTCACAACGCAGAAACCCACCGAAATTGAATAATTCTTTAACTACTTTCCCCTTCTTAAACAAAACACAATTATCAAAGAGAAAAGCCAAGAATGAAAACGAACAAATGAATAAATCAGTGCAAACAGCATTTAAAACGAATAGGAAAAACAGTCTCAAACTTAGGGCGGAATGTTCTCAAGTTGGCACCAGTCCTTCTCTCCTGGCGAACTCCATAGCGTCCTCGGGCGACTCAAAGTAATGATGTTGGTCCTCAGGCGTAACCCAAAGTCACGCCGGATACAACAGTCCGAACATAACCTGCTTCTTGAACAGGATCGACTTGACTTGATTCAAGCCTGCCCTCCTCTTGGCCACCTCCACCCTTAGATCTTGGTACACCCGCAGAATGCTGTTGTCCCACTTACAGCTCCGCGTGCGCTTGGCCCACTGGAGAATGCGCTCCTTATCCAGGTACCTGTAGAACCTGACCACCATCGCCCGAGGGCGGGTCTCCCTGCCACGGCTTCCTCGCCAGTGCTCTGCACGCCCGATCCACCTCCAACGGTCGGGGGAAAGCCCCATCTCCCAGCAGCTTATGGAACATGTTCGCCACAAACGCCCCGGAATCGGTCCCCTCCGCCCGCTCCGAGAGGCCAACAATCCTTAGGTTCTGCCTACGGGACCTGTTCTCCAAATCCTCTACCTGTTCCAGCAGCCTTTTTTGCCGGTCCCCCAGCATCCCCACCTCCATCTCCACCGCCGTCTGGTGTTCCTCCTGTTCAGCTAGCACCTTCTCCAGTTTCTGGATCGTCCGGTCCTGGGCATCTAGCCTCCGCTCCATCCTCTCCACCGTTTCCTTAATCGGGTCCAGACATTCCCGTTTCTGTCTGGCGAAGCCTTCCCGGTGGACCTGCATCAGCTCCTCCGTTGATGGTTGGGCCGAAGCCCCAGGGGTCTGGACACCGGCCATCTTGTCCGCTGCTGCAGCCAACGCCCAGCTCGAGCCTGTCTTTTTGTTTCTTCCCTTTCGATCCCTTCGGGCTCTCTGTTCCAGAAACCAATTTGTACACCAGACACTTATTCACGGTTTCTTCAAGTCCAGCGCTTAAAAACTCAAACAAAGTCGGGGTGAAAGGTCTGAATGTGTAGCCAGAGCGGGAGCCACCAAATGTGCGAGCGACTCCCTCATAGTCGCCACCGGAAGTGATGTGGTTGACTCTTTACTGCCCTCTGCAATGGTCCAGCAAACCCCTCAGTTCAAGGGCACTTAGGGATGGGTAACAAATGCTGGCTCAGCCCAGCGATGCCCACATCTCATGAAATAATTTTTATAAAGGTCTCCGGTTTCTTTTGAAGAGTGGGAGACAGCATGTGAAGAAAAAGAGCTATTAACAATATCAGTTAGTGGCCTAGTGGTTAGCACAGCTGCCTCACGGCGCTGAGGTCACAAAATATGACAGTGTATGGAAAGGCTCAGTAAACCAAGGTCCACCACACTAAGAAAACAAAAAGGGGCGGTCAATAGAGAATTAAAGGTGCTATATTTAAATGCGCGCAGTGTACGGAACAAGGTAGATGAGCTTGTGGCCCAGATTGTGACTGGCAGGTATGATGTGGTAGGCATCACAGAGACGTGGTTGCAGGGGGTTCAGGACTGGCATTTAAACATCCAGGGATTCACAACCTATCGAAAAGACAGAGAGGTGGGCAGAGGGGGTGGGGTTGCCTTGTTAATTAGGAATGAAATTAAAGCAATAGCACTAAACGTCATAGGGTCAGATGATGTGGAGTCTGTGTGGGTAGGGTTGAGGAACCACAAAGGCAAAAAAACCATAATGGGAGTTATGTACAGGCCTCCTAACAGTGGTCAGGACTCGGGGCACAAAATGCACCACGAAATAGAAAGTGCATGTCAGAAAGGCAAGGTTACAGTGATCATGGGGACTTCAATATGCAGGTGGACTGGGTAAGTAATGCTGCCAGTGGACCCAAGGAAAGGGAATTAATTGAATGTTTACAGGAGGGCTTTTTGGAACAGCTTGTGATGGAGCCCACGAGGGAACAGGCCATTCTGGACTTAGTGTTATGTCATGAGCCAGACTTGATTAAAGATCTTAATGTAAGGGAACACTTAGGAGGCAGTGATCATAATATGGTAGAATTCAATCTCCAATTTGAAAGAAATAAGGTAGAATCAGATGTAAAAGTGTTACAGTTAAATAAAGGTAACTACAGGGGCATGAGGGAGGAACTGACGAAAATCGACTGGGAGCAGGTCAAGGAGACACAGCCTGAGTGAGAGAGACACAGACCGAGTGAGAATTTGGTAATTTGGTGCAGTGAGGTAATTCGGTGAAGAGTGGGAGAAGGTGCTTTTTCCCGACTGTTTTGTTCTCTCTCTTTCTTCGGGCCTAATTTCGGGAGCCGTTCGGAGGAGGAACGAGGAAAAAGATGGAAAATTATAGGCCAATTAGCCTAACCTCGGTTGTTGTCAAGATTCTAGAATCCATCGTTAAGGATGAGATTTCTAAATTCTTGGAAGTGCAGGGTCAGATTAGGACAAGTCAGCATGGATTTAGTAAGGGGAGGTCGTGCCTGACAAACCCGTTAGAGTTCTTTGAAGAGATAACAAATAGGTTAGACCAAGGAGAGCCAATGGATGTTATCTATCTTGACTTCCAAAAGGCCTTTGATAAGGTGCCTCACGGGAGACTGCTGAGTAAAATAAGGGCCCCTGGTATTCGAGGCAAGGTACTAACATGGATTGACGATTGGCTGTTAGGCAGAAGGCAGAGAGTTGGGATAAAAGGTTCTTTTTCGGAATGGCAACCGGTGACGAGTGGTGTCCCGCAGGGTTCAGTGTTGGGTTACAGCTGTTCTCTTTATATATTAACGATCTAGATGACGGGACTGGGGGCATTCTGGCTAAGTTTGCCAATGATACAAAGATAGGTGGAGGGGCAGGTAGTATTGAGGAGGTGGGGAGGCTGCAGAAAGATTTAGACAGTTTAGGAGAGTGGTCCAAGAAATGGCTGATGAAATTCAACGTGGGCAAGTGCGAGGTCTTGCACTTTGGAAAAAAGAATAGAGGCATGGACTATTTTCTAAACGGTGACAAAATTCATAATGCTGAAGTGCAAAGGGACTTGGGAGTCCTAGTCCAGGATTCTCTAAAGGTAAACTTGCAGGTTGAGTCCGTAATTAAGAAAGCAAATGCAATGTTGTCATTTATCTCAAGAGGCTTGGAATATAAAAGCAGGGATGTACCTCTGAAGCTTTATAAAGCATTAATTGGGCCCCATTTAGAATACTGTGAGCAATTTTGGGCCCCACACCTCAGGAAGGACATACTGGCACTGGAGCGGGTCCAGCGGAGATTCAAAGAACAAGAACAAAACAAAGAAATGTACAGCACAGGAACAGGCCCTTCGGCCCTCCAAGCCCGTGCCGACCATACTGCCCGACTAAACTACAATCTTCTACACTTCCTGGGTCCGTATCCTTCTATTCCCATCCTATTCATATATTTGTCAAGATGCCCCTTAAATGTCCCTATCGTCCCTGCTTCCACTACCTCCTCCGGTAGTGAGTTCCAGGCACCCACTACCCTCTACGTAAAAAACTTGCCTCGTACATCTACTCTAAACCTTGCCCCTCTCACCTTAAACCTATGCCCCCTAGTAATTGACCCCTCTACCCTGGGGAAAAGCCTCTGACTATCCACTCTGTCTATGCCCCTCATAATTTTGTATACCGCTATCTGGTCGCCCCTCACCCTCCTTCGTTCCAGTGAGAACAAACCGAGTTTATTCAATCGCTCCTCATAGCTTATGCCCTCCATACCAGGCAACATTCTGGTAAATCTCTTCTGCACCCTCTCTAAAGCCTCCACATCCTTCTGGTAGTGTGCCGACCAGAATTGAACACTATACTCCAAGTGTGGCCTAACTAAGGTTCTATACAGCTGCAACATGACTTGCCAATTCTTATACTCAATGCCCCGGCCAATGAAGGCAAGCATGCCGTATGCCTTCTTGACTACCTTCTCCACCTGTGTTGCCCCTTTCAATGACCTGTGAACCTGTACTCCTCGATCTCTTTGACTTTCAATACTCTTGAGGGTTCTACCATTCACTGTATATTCTCTACCTGCATTAGCCCTTCCAAAATGCATTACCTCACATTTGTCCGGATTAAACTCCATCTGCCATCTCTCCGCCCAAGTCTCCAGACAATCTAAATCCTGCTGTATCCTCAGACAGTCCTCATCGCTATCCGCAATTCCACCAACCTTTGTGTCGTCTGCAAACTTACTAATCAGACCAGTTACATTTTCCTCCAAATCATTTATATATACTACAAAGAGCAAAGGTCCCAGCACTGATCCCTGTGGAACACCACTGGTCACAGCCCTCCAATTAGAAAAGCATCCCTCCATTGCTACCCTCTGCCTTCTATGGCCTAGCCAGTTCTGTATCCACCTTGCCAGTTCACCCCTGATCCCGTGTGACTTCACCTTTTGTACTAGTCTACCATGAGGGACCTTGTCAAAGGCCTTACTGAAGTCCATATAGACAACATCTACTGCCCTACCTGCATCAATCATCTTAGTGACCTCCTCGAAAAACTCTATCAAGTTAGTGAGACACGACCTCCCCTTCACAAAACCGTGCTGCCTCTCACTAATACGTCCATTTGCTTCCAAATGGGAGTAGATCCTGTCTCGAAGAATTCTCTCCAGTAATTTCCCTACCACTGAAGTGAGGCTCACCGGCCTGTAGTTCCCGGGATTATCCTTGCTACCCTTCTTAAACAGAGGAACAACATTGGCTATTCTCCAGTCCTCCGGGACATCCCCTGAAGACAGCAAGGATCCAAAGATTTCTGTCAAGGCCTCAGCAATTTCCTCTCCAGCCTCCTTCAGTATTCTGGGGTAGATCCCATCAGGCCCTGGGGACTTATCTACCTTAATATTTTTTAAGACACCCAACACCTCGTCTTTTTGGATGACAATGTGACCCAGGCTATCTACACCCCCTTCTCCAGACTCAACATCTACCAATTCCTTCTCTTTGGTGAATACTGATGCAAAGTATTCATTTAGTACCTCACCCATTTCCTCTGGCTCCACACATAGATTCCCTTGCCTATCCTTCAGTGGGCCAACCCTTTCCCTGGCTACCCTCTTGCTTTTTATGTACGTGTAAAAAGCCTTGGGATTTTCCTTAACCCTATTTGCCAATGACTTTTCATGACCCCTTCTAGCCCTCCTGACTCCTTGCTTAAGTTCCTTCCTACTTTCCTTATATGCCACACAGGCTTCGTCTGTTCCCAGCCTTTTAGCCCTGACAAATGCCTCCTTTTTCTTTTTGACGAGGCCTACAATATCACTCGTCATCCAAGGTTCCCGAAAATTGCCGTATTTATCTTTCTTCCTCACAGGAACATGCCTGTCCTGTATTCCTTTCAACTGACACTTGAAAGCCTCCCACATGTCAGATGTTGATTTGCCCTCAAACATCCGCCCCCAATCTATGTTCTTCAGTTCCCGCCTAATATTGTTATAATTAGCCTTCCCCCAATTTAGCACATTCATCCTCGGACCACTCTTATCCTTGTCCACCAGTACTTTAAAACTTACTGAATTGTGGTCACTGTTACCAAAATGCTCCCCTACTGAAACATCTACCACCTGGCCAGGCTCATTCCCCAATACCAGGTCCAGTACTGCCCCTTCCCTAGTTGGACTGTTTACATATTGTTTTAAGAAGCCCTCCTGGATGCTCCTTACAAACTCCGCCCCGTCTAAGCCCCTGGCACTAAGTGAGTCCCAGTCAATATTGGGGAAGTTGAAGTCTCCCATCACCACAACCCTGTTGTTTTTACTCTTTTCCAAAATCTGTCTACCTATCTGCTCCTCTATCTCCCGCTGGCTGTTGGGAGGCCTGTAGTATACCCCCAACATTGTGACTGCACCCTTCTTATTCCTGATCTCTACCCATATAGCCTCACTGCCCTCTGAGGTGTCCTCTCGCAGTATAGCTGTGATATTCTCCCGAACAAGTAGCGCAACTCCGCCTCCCCTTTTACATCCCCCTCTATCCCGCCTGAAACATCTAAATCCTGGAACGTTTAGCTGCCAATCCTGCCCTTCCCTCAACCAGGTCTCTGTAATGGCAATAACATCATAGTTCCAAGTAGTAATCCAAGCTCTAAGTTCATCTGCCTTACCCGTAATACTTCTTGCATTAAAACATATGCACTTCAGGCCACCAGACCCGCTGTGTTCAGCAACTTTTCCCCGTCTGCTCTGCCTCAGAGCCACACTGTCCCTATTCCCTAGTTCTCCCTCAATGCTCTCACCTTCTGACCTATTGCTCCCGTACCCACCCCCCTGCCATACTAGTTTAAACCCTCCCGTGTGACACTAGCAAACCTCGCGGCCAGGATATTTATGCCTCTCCGGTTTAGATGCAACCCGTCCTTCTTATACAGGTCACACCTGCCCCGGAAGAGCTCCCAGTGGTCCAGATAATGGAAACCCTCCCTCCTACACCAGCTGTTTAGCCACGTGTTTATCTGCTCTATCTTCCTATTTCTAGCCTCACTGGCACGTGGCACAGGGAGTAATCCCGAGATTACAACCCTCGAGGTCCTGTCTTTTAACTTTCTGCCTAGCTCCCTGAACTCCTGCTGCAGGACCTCATGCCCCTTCCTGCCTATGTCGTTAGTACCAATATGTACAACGACCTCTGCCTGTTTGCCCTCCCCCTTCAGGATTCCCTCTACCCGTTCGGAGACATCCTGGACCCTGGCACCAGGGAGGCAACATACCATCCTGGAGTCTCTTTCACGTCCACAGAAGCGCCTATCTGTGCCCCTGACTATAGAGTCCCCTATTACTATTACTCTTCTGCGCTTTGACCCTCCCTTCTGAACATCAGAGCCAGCCGTGGTGCCACTGCTCTGGCTGCTGCTGTTTTCCCCTGATAGGCTATCCCCCCCGACAGTATCCAAAGGGGTATATCTGTTCGAGAGGGGGACAACCACAGGGGATTCCTGCACTGACTGCCTGCCCTTTCTGGTGGTCACCCATTTCTCTGCCTGCACCTTGGGTGTGACCACATTTACATAACTGCGATCTATGACGCTTTCCGCCACCTGCATGCTCCTAAGTGCATCCAATTGCTGCTCCAACCGAACCATGCGGTCTGTGAGGAGCTGCAGTTGGGTGCACTTTCTGCAGATGAAGCCATCCGGGACGCTGGAAGCCTCCCGGACCTGCCACATCTCACAGTCAGAGCACAGCACCCCTCTAACTGACATTGCGTCAATTAATTAAAATTAAAATTTGTCTTTTTTTTTTTTTAAATACTTTTTTTTTTTTAATTGCAAAGTTACTGTCAACTATCTGTTTCCTAGCACTAGATTTCTAATAGAAATGCGATAGCTAACTATAATACTCTCCGATCTCTGGCTTAGATATCCTCTAAATTATAATTAAGTTATTATGTTTAATTAGTTCCCAAATACTCAAATTTTTAAAAAAAATTTAGGTTAGAATCCCAACCAGCCACTCAGGTCACAGCTTTTCTGTGATGTCGCTTCAGTTTCCCCCCGACACACACAATTTGAAAAAAGGTATAAAAGTAAAAATCACTTACTTGCCTTCTGAGTGTCTGAGATGTTCTCAGGTTCTCTCGCTGACAGAGACTGCTCCTCCACCACCGATCCTTGACCTGCACAATGCTAATAATATAATAATATAATATGGCACTTACCTTACACCAATGGGTCTTATTATTAGGTTAGAGGAGGAGGGCGGGTGGGAGACACTACACGTGTAGTGTCTCGGGTTTCCTCTCCACCAGAATTTATTGGTTGGGGGGGGGACTTGCCAGAGGTAGAACTTCCGGTTCCCGCCTTATATAAAAACAAATAAAACTGAAAAGAAGAACAGACACGGACCAGGCAAGGTTTTTTAAACTAACTACTCACCTCCAAGAAGGCCCCTGCGCACCGCTGCCGCCGAAATCCAAAGGGCTGCTCCTGTAAAGGTAAGGTTTTTAAATTCACTACTCACCTCCAAGAAGGCCCCTGCGCACCGCTGCCGCCGAAATCCAAAGGGCTGCTCCTGTAAAGGTAAGGTTTTTAAACTAACTACTCACCTCCCAGAAGGCCCCTGCGCACCGCTGCCGCCGAAATCCAAAGGGCTGCTCCTGTAAAGGTAAGGTTTTTAAACTAACTACTCACCTCCCAGAAGGCCCCTGCGCACCGCTGCCGCCGAAATCCAAAGGGCTGCTCCTGTAAAGGTAAGGTTTTTAAATTCACTACTCACCTCCAAGAAGGCCCCTGCGCACCGCTGCCGCCGAAATCCAAAGGGCTGCTCCTGTAAAGGTAAGGTTTTTAAATACACTACTCACCTCCCAGAAGGCCCCTGCGCACCGCTGCCGCCGAAATCCAAAGGGCTGCTCCTGTAAAGGTAAGGTTTTTAAACTAACTACTCACCTCCCAGAAGGCCCCTGCGCACCGCTGCCGCCGAAATCCAAAGGGCTGCTCCTGTAAAGGTAAGGTTTTTAAATTCACTACTCACCTCCAAGAAGGCCCCTGCGCATCGCTGCCGCCGAAATCCAAAGGGCTGCTCCTGGAAAGGTAAGTGGTTTTAAATTCACTACTCACCTCCAAGAAGGCCCCTGCGCACCGCTGCCGCCGAAATCCAAAGGGCTGCTCCTGTAAAGGTAAGGTTTTTAAATACACTACTCACCTCCCAGAAGGCCCCTGCGCACCGCTGCCGCCGAAATCCAAAGGGCTGCTCCTGTAAAGGTAAGGTTTTTAAACTAACTACTCACCTCCCAGAAGGCCCCTGCGCACCGCTGCCGCCGAAATCCAAAGGGCTGCTCCTGTAAAGGTAAGGTTTTTAAATTCACTACTCACCTCCAAGAAGGCCCCTGCGCATCGCTGCCGCCGAAATCCAAAGGGCTGCTCCTGGAAAGGTAAGTGGTTTTAAATACACTACTCACCTCCCAGAAGGCCCCTGCGCACCGCTGCCGCCGAAATCCAAAGGGCTGCTCCTGTAAAGGTAAGGTTTTTAAATTCACTACTCACCTCCAAGAAGGCCCCTGCGCACCGCTGCCGCCGAAATCCAAAGGGCTGCTCCTGTAAAGGTAAGGTTTTTAAATTCACTACTCACCTCCAAGAAGGCCCCTGCGCACCGCTGCCGCCGAAATCCAAAGGTAATTCACACAGATGATCCCAGGAATGGTAGGCCTAACATACGATGAACGTCTGAGGATCCTGGGATTATATTCATTGGAGTTTAGGAGGTTGAGGGGAGATCTAATAGAAACTTACAAGATAATGAATGGCTTAGATAGGGTGGACATAGGGAAGTTGTTTCCATAAGCAGGGGAGACTAGGACCCAGGGGCACAGCCGTAGAATAAAAGGGAGTCACTTTAGAACAGAGATGAGGAGAAATTTCTTCAGCCAGAGAGTGGTGGGTCTGTGGAATTCATTGCCACAGAGGGCGGTGGAGGCCGGGACATTGAGTATCTTTAGGACAGAAGTTGATAAATTCTTGATTTCTTGAGGAATTAAGGGCTATGGAGAGAGAGCGGCAAAATGGACTTGAAATCAGCCATGATTGAATGGTGGAGTGGACTCGATGGGCCGAATGGCCTTACTTCCGCTCCTCTGAATTATGGTCTTATGGAGGTCCCAGGTTTGATCCCGGCTCTGGGTCATTGTTCGTGTGGAGTTTGCACATTCTCCCCGTGTCTGCATGGATTTCGGCCCCACAACCCAAAAATGTGCAGGGTAGGTGGATTGGCCACACTAAAATTGCACCTTAGTTGGAAAAAATAATTGGGTAATCTAAATTTAAGAAAAAAGAAAAAAACCACAATATCAGTTAGTGGGGGAGGGGGACTGGGGGGCTGTGTATGTTAGCTATGTTGGCTGGGTGTGGTTGTTGGTTGGGTGGGTGTTACTTACTTTGTTGTTTTTCCTCTTGAAATTGTTGTTAAAAATTTATAAATGCCTTAATAGAATGTTTATTTAATATCAGCTAACATGGGAGCCGGAAAGGGCAATTTGTTGGCCAGCAGTTTAATGGGGGTAGGTAGAGGAAGCATTAGGTGGGTTTCATGGACAATGTGAGAGTCATGAGATAGGAGAGAAAGTCGAGAGTGATATGGATTCAAAATGCAAAACTGGGAGTTGGGGGGGGGGGGGGCGCTGCTTTGCTGGAGTTGGTCTTCAGAGGAAGCTTGGACCTGTGGGCTAGGAGCGATGTGACAGAGGCAACTGATCGGATGGCCTTGATCTTAGTGATAGAGCGTTGCCACCGAGTGAGGGGCGATCCATGAGCTCCTTGCACTTTTTGGTGACAGGGGAGGAGTCAGGAGTGAAAAGAACTGGGGGATTATCTTTGTGCCTCAGCATGATCCTGGATTCGTGATCTGTTGTAGCAGACAGGAGTCGGACCTTGATAGCGATGTGATCCAGCCAATTCTGGACATAAATGGCAAAACCAGTCGTCCGCCAGTTCAAGCCTGCTTCTCTTGGACTTATGGGAGTGGAGGTAATGGGGGTGGGGGGCGCGGATTGGTCAGTGTGAGAGAGAGCAATGCTTTAGTGGGGACAAAGAGAATGAGGGTAAGGATACGTCTAACAAATCAGTAGCTGCAGATGTAATGTGGATCGGAGGGCCAGAGGTGGATCAATTCCCTTAATATCCCAAAAAACAAATTGATACCAGGTGCACAAGAGCTGTGTCCCAGTATTCATGGGGGCTGACCGTTAGATGGGCTTTGCTCCCCCACGGACCATGGTGACAATATTCTTGGCTCACTGTCCTCCTGTTGGAGCAGACCTTTTCTGTTTCGGCGGACGATTCCCACTGTAGCTTCTACTTTGAAGAAAAATCCCAGCTCCGCAAGTTTCAGGAAGTTAAATCCATTTTTTGCTGCTTTCCCCTTCTTAAACAAAACACAATTATCAAAGAGAAAAGCCAACAACGAAAACGAACAAATGAATAAATCAGTGCAAACAGCATTTAAAACGAATAGGAAAAACAGTCTCAAACTTAGAGCGGAATGTTCTCAAGTTGGCGCCAGTCCTTCTCTCCTGGCGTACTCCATAGCGTCCTCGGGCGACTCAAAGTAATGATGTTGGTCCTCATGCGTAACCCAAAGTCGGGCCAGATACAACAATCCAAACTTAACCTGCTTCTTGAACAGGATCGACTTGACTTGATTCAAGCCTGCCCTCCTCTTGGCCACCTCCACCCTTAGATCTTGGTACACCCGCAGAATGCTGTTGTCCCACTTACAGCTCCGCGTGCGCTTGGCCCACTGGAGAATGCGCTCCTTATCCAGGTACCTGTAGAACCTGACCACCATCGCCCGAGGGGTCTTCCTGCCGCGGCTTCCTCGCCAGTGCTCTGTACGCCCGATCCACCTCCAACGGTCGGGGGAAAGCCCCATCTCCCAGAAGCTTCTGGAACAAACTCCCCGGAATCGGTCCCCTCCGCCCCCTCCGAGAGGCCAACAATCCTTAGGTTCTGCCTACGGGACCTGTTCTCCAAATCCTCTACCTGTTCCAGCAGCCTTTTTTGCCGGTCCCCCAGCATCCCCACCTCCATCTCCACCGCCGTCTGGTGTTCCTCCTGTTCAGCTAGCACCTTCTCCAGTTTCTGGATCGTCCGGTCCTGGGCATCTAGCCTCCGCTCCATCCTCTCCACCGTTTCCTTAATTGGGTCCAGACATTCCCGTTTCTGTCTGGCGAAGCCTTCCCGGATGACCTGCATCAGCTCCTCCGTTGATGGTTGGGCCGAATCCCCAGGGGTCTGGACACCGGCCATCTTGCCCGCTGCTGCAGCCAACGCCCAGCTCGAGCCTGTCTTTTTGTTTCTTCCCTTTCGATCCCTTCGGGCTCTCTGTTCCAGAAACCAATTTATACACCAGACACTTATTCACTGTTTCTTCAAGTCCAGCGCTTAAAAACGCAAACAAAGTCGGGGTGAAAGGTCTGAATGTGTAGCCAGAGCGGGAGCCACCAAATGTGCGAGCGACTCCCTCATAGTTGCCACCGGAGGTGATGTGTGTCATGATATCCACATTAACATATCATGGTGCAATCACACTCACACACTGATGGACAGGTAGATGGACCAACCAACACACACACAACACCGCAGCCAATCACCAGTGAGAGCACACGCACTATAAAACAGGGAACACCACAGTTCCCGCGCATTCCAGCAGGAGATAGCTCAGGGCACAGAGCTCACAGCGCGCCACTCAGACATACACCATGTGCTGAGTGCTTCACTAAGATAGTGCTCGGGCTGGGTCCACAGATTAGCTGGTGAAGTACGAACCACAGCCAGAAGTTAATCGTTATTATTGTACAGAATAATAAAACAGAGTTGTACCATCTACAACCGTGTTGGTTTGTTTGTGTATCGGAACACCCAACACAACAAGATACCAGGACTGGAAACTCGCCAGCGACTGAGACTTACCTGCACCTCTTCAGAAACCCGCCATCCTGCGCCATGGAAACCATCAGCCCACCGCAGACGCTCCGGATCGCTGGAAATCTTGGCGTCAACTGGAAGCTGTTTAAACAGCGCTTCCAGCTCTTCCTAGAAGCCACAGACAGGGAGAATGCATCCGACACCAGGAAGATCGCCGCCCTCCTCTCCACGGCGGGGCAACACGCCATCCACATCTACAACTCCCTGGCATTCGCTGAAGGCGAGGACAAGACGAAGTACAAAATGGTCCTGCTAAAATTTGAGGAACACTTCAATGTGTAAGTTAATGAGAGCTTCGAGAGGTACCTCTTCCAGCAGCGCCTGCAGGGTAAGGATGAACCTTTTCAATCTTATTTGACACACCTCCATATCCTCGCGCAGTCCTGCGGCTATGAGGCCACCTCCGACTCCATGATTCAGGATCAGATAGTTTTTGGGGTCACCTCGGACATGTTGCAGTAATAAACAAGAACCGCATGTCCCCAAGTCGGACCCACCAGCCGATGCCAGTGCACAGCGTTAATCCGGGCGATGAATGGTGTGCCACCCTAACGGTCAACCGATCACCAATCACATTCCACTTAGACACTGGGGCCTCCGCCAATCTCATTGCATGGTCAGCCTTCCACACCTTGAAGGTTAAACCACCGATTCTGCCATCCCACTGTCAGCTGGTTGATTATAACGGAAACGTTATCCCGGCCATGGGGTCCTGCCAGCTCGAGGTTGCACACAATTCACATACAGCCACACTGTCGTTTGAGATAGTTGGATCAAAGAACAAAGAACAAAGAAATGTACAGCACAGGAACAGGCCCTTCGGCCCTCCAAGCCCGTGCCGACCATGCTGCCCGACGAAACTACAATATTCTACACTTCCTGGGTCCGTAGCCCTCTATGCCCATCCTATTCATGTATTTGTCAAGATGCCCCTTAAATGTCACTATCGTCCCTGCTTCCACCACCTCCTCCGATAGCGGGTTCCAGGCACCCACTACCCTCTGCGTAAAAAACTTGCCTCGTACATCTACTCTAAACCTTGCCCCTCTCACCTTAAACCTATGCCCCCTAGTAATTGACCCCTCTACCCCGGGGAAAAGCCTTTGACTATCCACTCTGTCTATGCCCCTCATAATTTTGTAGACCTCTATCAGGTCGCCCCTCAACCTCCTTCGTTCCAGTGAGAACAAACCGAGTTTATTCAACCGCTCCTCATAGCTAATGCCCTCCATACCAGGCAACATTCTGGTAAATCTCTTCTGCACCCTCTCTAAAGCCTCCACATCCTTCTGGTAGTGTGCCGACCAGAATTGAACACTATACTCCAAGTGTGGCCTAACTAAGGTTCTATACAGCTGCAACATGACTTGCCAATTCTTATACTCAATGCCCCGGCCAATGAAGGCAAGCATGCCGTATGCCTTCTTGACTACCTTCTCCACCTGTGTTGCCCCTTTCAGTGACCTGTGGACCTGTACTCCTAGATCTCTTTGACTTTCAATACTCTTGAGGGTTCTACCATTCACTGTATATTCCCTACCTGCATTAGACCTTCCAAAATGCATTACCTCACATTTGTCCGGATTAAACTCCATCTGCCATCTCTCCGCCCAAGTCTCCAAACAATCTAAATCCTGCTGTATCCTCTGACAGTCCTCATCGCTATCTGCAATTCCACCAACCTTTGTGTCGTCTGCAAACTTACTAATCAGACCAGTCACATTTTCCTCCAAATCATTTATATATACTACAAACAGCAAAGGTCCTAGCACTGATCCCTGTGGAACACCACTGGTCACAGCCCTCCAATTAGAAAAGCATCCTTCCATTGCTACTCTCTGCCTTCTATGACCTAGCCAGTTCTGTATCCACCTTGCCAGCTCACCCCTGATCCCGTGTGACTTCACCTTTTGTACTAGTCTACCATGAGGGACCTTGTCAAAGGCCTTACTGAAGTCCATATAGACAACATCCACTGCCCTACCTGCATCAATCATCTTAGTGACCTCCTCGAAAAACTCTATCAAGTTAGTGAGACACGACCTCCCCTTCACAAAACCATGCTGCCTCTCACTAATACGTCCATTTGCTTCCAACTGGGAGTAGATCCTGTCTCGAAGAATTCTCTCCAGTAATTTCCCTACCACTGAAGTAAGGCTCACCGGCCTGTAGTTCCCTGGATTATCCTTGCTACCCTTCTTAAACAGAGGAACAACATTGGCTATTCTCCAGTCCTCCGGGACATCCCCTGAAGACAGTGAGGATCCAAAGATTTCTGTCAAGGCCTCAGCAATTTCCTCTCCAGCCTCCTTCAGTATTCTGGGGTAGATCCCATCAGGCCCTGGGGACATATCTACCTTAATATTTTTTAAGACACCCAACACCTCGTCTTTTTGGATCTCAATGTGACCCAGGCTATCTACACACCCTTCTCCAGACTCAACATCTACCAATTTCTTCTCTTTGGTGAATACTGATGCAAAGTATTCATTTAGTACCTCACCCATTTCCTCTGGCTCCACACATAGATTCCCTTCCCTATCCTTCAGTGGGCCAACCCTTTCCCTGGCTACCCGCTTGCTTTTTATGTACGTGTAAAAAGCCTTGGGATTTTCCTTAACCCTATTTGCCAATGACTTTTTGTGACCCCTTCTAGCCCTCCTGACACCTTGCTTAAGTTCCTTCCTACTTTCCTTATATTCCACACAGGCTTCATCTGTTCCCAGCCTTTTAGCCCTGACAAATGCCTCCTTTTTCTTTTTGACGAGGCCTACAATATCTCTCGTTATCCAAGGTTCCCGAAAATTGCCGTATTTATCCTTCTTCCTCACGGGAACATGCCGGTCCTGAATTCCTTTCAACTGACACTTGAAAGCCTCCCACATGTCAGATGTTGATTTGCCCTCAAACATCCGCCCCCAATCTATGTTCTTCAGTTCCCGCCTAATATTGTTATAATTAGCCTTCCCCCAATTTAGCACATTCATCCTAGGACCACTCTTATCCTTGTCCACCAGTACTTTAAAACTTACTGAATTGTGGTCACTGTTACCGACATGCTCCCCTACTGAAACATCTACCACCTGGCCGAGCTCATTCCCCAATACCAGGTCCAGTACCGCCCCTTCCCTAGTTGGACTGTCTACATATTGTTTTAAGAAGCCCTCCTGGATGCTCCTTACAAACTCCGCCCCGTCTAAGCCCCTGGCAGTAAGTGAATCCCAGTCAATATTGGGGAAGTTGAAGTCTCCCATCACCACAACCCTGTTGTTTTTACTCTTTTCCAAAATCTGTCTATCTATCTGCTCCTCTATCTCCCACTGGCTGGTGGGAGGCCTGTAGTAAACCCCCAACATTGTGACTGCACCCTTCTTATTCCTGATCTCTACCCATATTGCCTTATTGCCCTCTGAGGTGTCCTCCTGCAGTACAGCTGTGATATTCTCCCTAACCAGTAGCGCAACTCCGCCTCCCCTTTTACATCCCCCTCTATCCCGCCTGAAATCTTCTGAAATCCCTTCTGATCCTCGAAGGACTCTCTGTTAGGCGCACAGGCGTGCAAGATCCTCCACCTCGTTCAGCGGGTACACACTTTGTCTCCAGAAGGCACGTCCGATTTCCCTGATACAGACTTTAGGGCGCAGCTCCACTCGTTCCTCACCCACAACCAGGAAGTTTTCGAGGGCATGGGCACACTCCCTACACTTACAGAATACGGCTCAAACCGGACGCCACCCCGGTCATTCACGCACCTCGTAGAGTCCCAGCACCACTCGAGGACCGCCTCAAGCAGCAGCTGCAGTACCTGCAGGACCAAGGAGTGCTTTCCCGGGTCACGGAGCCAACGCCATGGGTCAGCTCCATGGTGTGCGTAAAAAAGCCCGCCGGCGAGCTCCGGATCTGCACCGACCCGAAAGATCTGAACAATAACATCATGAGGGAACACTACCCCATACCCAAACGGGAAGAGATCACGAGTGAAATGGCCCGGGCTAAAATTTTCACCAAGCTTGATGCCTCAAAGGGCTTTTGGCAGATTCAGCTGGAATCAGTCCAGCAGGAAGCTGTGCACCTTCAACACTCCTTTCGGCAGGTACTGCTACAACAGGATGCCATTCGGCATCATCTCGGCATCGCATCATGGAACAGATGATGGAGGGCATCGAAGGGGTACGCGTCTATGTTGACGACGACATCATCTGGTCCACCATACCACAGGAGCACATCAGTCGTCTCCAGCGTGTCTTTGCACGGATACGAGAATACGGCCTGCGCCTCAACCGAGCCAAGTGTTCTTTTGGCCAAACTGAGCTAAAGATTCTGGGGGACCACATATCCCGGTCAGGGGTGCGTCCGGATGCCGACAAAGTGGCAGCTATTGCAGCCATGCCGCAGCCGGCAGACAAGAAGGCAGTGTTACGCTTTCTTGGGATGGTCAACTTCCTGGGGAAATTTATTCCCAACCTTGCCTCTCACACAACGGCTCTTTGCCACCTGGTCAAGAAGACAACGGAATTCCAGTGGCTGCCCGCATACCAGAAGGAATGGGAGGAGCTCAAGATCAAGCTCACCACCGCCCCAAAATTGGCATTCTTCGACACCACTCAGGACACAAAGATATCGACTGATGCCAGCCAGTCCGGCATTGGGGCGGTACTCCTCCAATGGGACGACATTGCACCATGGGCCCCGGTTGCCTATGCCTCGCGGGCCATGACCCTCACAGAACAGCGCTATGCGCAGATTGAGAAGGAGTGCCTGGGTTTGTTTACCGGCATCGACAAATTCCACGATTATGTGTATGGTCTTCCGCAGTTCACTGTGGAGACCCACCATCGCCCCCTGGTCGCCATCATTCAGAAGGACCTCAACAATATGACCCCTCGCCTCCAGCGCATTCTGCTCAAGCTCCGGAGGTACGACTTCCAACTTGTCTACATCCCGGGAAAGGACCTCATCATCGCGGATGCCCTGTCCAGAGCAGTGAGCACACCGCCCGAATCGGAGGGGTTCGTTTGTCAGGTCAACGCACAAGTAGCCTTCACATCGGCCAATCTGCCGGCTACTGATGCACGTCTGGTCCACATTCGCCGTGAGACTGCGGCTGACCCATTTCTACAATGTGTGATGAGCCACATGACAGAAGGGTGGCTCAAGGGGCAGTGCCCACAATTCTACAATGTCCGGGGCGACTTGGCCGTCATTGATGGTGTCCTCCTAAAGTTGGACCGGATTGTGATCCCACACAGCATGCAGCGGCTTGTCCTCGAACAACTGCACGAAGGCTATCTCGGGGTTGAGAAGTGCAGGCGGAGGGCCCGAGAAGCTGTGTACTGGCCGGGCATCAGCGACGACATCGCTAACATGGTGCTCAACTGCCCCACCTGCCAAAGGTTTCAGCCGGCGCAACCCCCTGAGACGCTTCAGCCCCATGAGTTGGTAACGTCCCCCTTGGCGAAGGTGGGTGTGGATCTCTTTCATGCGCTCGGCAGGGACTATGTCATTATAATTGACTATTTTTCAAATTATCCGGAGGTCATACGCCTGCACGACTGATGACTGTGTTTGGCGAGCGAAGGTTTCTTTGCATGCTCTGATGACAGCTGATGATGCCAAATGTGCGAGCTACTCCCTCATAGTCGCCACCGGAAGTGATGTGGTTGACTCTTTACTGCCCTCTGCAATGGTCCAGCAAACCCCTCAGTTCAAGGGCACTTAGGGATGGGTAACAAATGCTGGCTCAGCCCAGCGATGCCCACATCTCATGAAAGAATTTTTAAAAAGGTCTCCGGTTTCTTCTGAAGAGTGGGAGACAGCATGTGAAGAAAAAGAGCTATTAACAATATCAGTTAGTGGGGGAGGCGTGGGCGAGCAGGGCGGCCGCAAAAAAAAGAGCTCCCGCCGGTGGCCGCGATTCGCGACGATTTAGGGGAAATCCCCGAGTCCTCACGCGCCCCCCCGACTATCGTCGGCCTTTGGGGCCGCCACGAGCAGCCAGCGGGGCCGGTTTAAAAACGGGCGAAGAACCCCGCGCGGGTGTCGGGCGGCGGGGGCTGAGGTGCCGGGCCCGGCAGGTCAGAGCAGCGGGGGCAGAGCTACGAGGAGGCCGAGGCGGCAGGCCTGAGGCCAGGGCATCATGTAGGGAGGGTGCTCCACGTCGGATGGCTCCCACCTAGGAAGAAGAAAGAAGCTTGAAGCCTGGTCCCAGGTGAATGCAGAGCAGAGAGAAAAAAGATTTAAGGAAGTTTGGTAAAAGTTTTTTTTTCAAAAAAGAAGAATGTCAGATTGATGAAGGGCAGGGGGGTGAAGGGGGAGAGAGGAGAAAGGAAAGAAGATATAAAACAATAAGCCGCTAAAGGATGCGAAAAGCAGCAGCGAAGAAAGGAGGAAACGCGGGTTCACCGCCAAAGGAGAAGACGAGCAAAAGTGTTGCCAGGATGGCGGAAGCCGAACTGCAAGGCGGGACCGCACTACTTACGGTGGAGAAGATGACCGAGGTGATGGCGGTGGAGCTGGAACAATGTTTGGTGAGGCACATGGAGATCCTGAGGAAAGAGATGGCAGTCGTGTTGAGGTCATTGTTGGAGGAGGCAATCGGCCCGATCAGGGTGGAGGTGGCAAAGGTATCGGCCGAGGTGTGATGGCAGGGCGAGAAGATGAAGGAGGTGGAGGAGGCCGTGACACGACACAGCGACCAGGTCACCTCGATGGGGGACAAGCTGCGGAGGGTGGTCGAGGTTAACAGAGGACTCCGAGCAAAGCTGGAAGACTTGGAAAACCACTCAAGGCGGCACAATTTGAGAATTGTGGGCTTGCCCGAAGGGACAGAGGGCCCAAGGCCAACGCAATACTTTGCTAAGAAGTTGGCGGAGTTGATGGGGGAGGGTGAGAGCCCCACCCTGTACGAGCTAGACCGAGCTCATCGGTTATTAAGGCCGAAGCCCAAAGTGAACGAGCCGCCAAGGGCAGTAATTATCTGCTTCCATAAGTTTTGCATGAAGGAGAAAGTATTAAGCTGGGCGAAGCAGGAGCGTGAGGTGCTGTGGGATGGTACTGCGGTTCGGATCTACCAGGACCGGAGGGTGGAGTTGGCAAAAAGACGAGCGGCGTTTGGGCGAGTGAAGGCGGCTTTGTACAAGAAGGGGGTGGTGTACCCGGCGAAGTTGAGAGTAGCATATAACGCCAAAGACTTTTATTTTGAGACAGCGGAGGCGGTCATGAGGGCAGAAGGCTTGGGACAGATGTGAATAGCGGAACTGGAAGAGACTGTGGACTGTGTTTGAGCGGCTGGAAAATGTACAAATGTTACAGCTTTCTTTTTACTGATTTGTATTGAAATTTACTTCTCTTTGCATTGTTACAGAGTTCAAATTAATGGTGTTCTGTGTTGCGACGGTTAAATGTTATGTTAGTGAATTGTAGGGGTTGGATTGTTGGGTTTGTTTTGGTGTTTCTTTCTCTGGGACTGGGTGGAAGGGGGCGAGGCGTCTTGGCGGGGGGAGCCACCCGCGCTAGCTAACTAAAGTCAGTTAGTGAACGGGGGTGAGGTGAGAGGAGGACTGCGGACGTTGGAGCCTGGATAGCAGGCTTCAATGGGCCTACGAGGCGAGCGAGAGGGGGTGGAGGGATGGATGTAGAGGTATGTTTTTGTAGGGGGAGTTCTTGGGAAGGGGAGAAGGGGTTCGATGTTAACAATGGACAGGGGCAGGTCAGGCTTATGGGGCAGGGCCCGGGGGTATGGTGATGGTGAATAAGAAAGGTGGGGGGGGCGGGTGAGAGACCCCCAGTAAGGATAATCACGTGGAACGTGAGAGGGCTAGGAGGTCTGGTCAAGAGGTCAAGGGTGCTGGCACATCTTAAAAGTTTGAAAGCCGATGTAGCAGTGCTGCAGGAGACTCACTTGAGGGTGAAGTACCAGGTGAGACTTAAAAAGGGCTGGGTTAGCCAAGTGTTTCACTCCGGATTTGATGGAAGGGCTCGAGGGATAGCGGTGCTGGTCAGCAAAAGGGTACGCTTCCAGATGGAGAAGGTGGTGGCAGATCAGGGGGTAGATATGTGATTGTGACAGGGGCACTGGAGGGGAGATTAGTGGCGCTGTTAAATGTATACGGTCCCAATTGGGACGATGTGGGATTCGCGAGGAAGGTGTTTGGGGCTATTCCCGACTTGGACACGCATGAGCTGATTGTGGGGGGGGGGGGGGGACTGGAACTTGGTGCAGGAGCCAAGGTTGGACAGATCACGGCCGCGCTCGCTGGTCCCATCAGGGGGGAAGGGGCGAAGGCACTGGCTAGGCTAATGGTGGAAATGGGAGGGGTGGACCCTTGGAGGTTCCTGCACCCAAGGGAACGGGAGTATTCGTTTTTCTCAGCGGTCCATAAGGTATACTCGCGGATCGACTTTTTTGTGGTGGGGAAGGCTTTGCTGGCTGGAGTTAAGGGGTGGGAATGGCGGCGGCATGATTTCATTTGTGTTTAAACTTTTATTTATTTTAATCTTAATTTTGCAATTGCAGTGTCAGATCACGCTCCACATTGGGTGGATATGGTGCTGAGAGAAGGGGACAGCGCAGAGACCGGGGTGGAAACTGGATGTGGGGTTTTTGGGGAACCAAGTGTTATGTGAGAAAATTGAAGAGGTAATTAAGGAATATGTAGGTTTCAATTGTGCGGGTGAGGTGTTGAAGGCAGTCGTCTGGGAGGCTCTAAAGGCGGTGGTGAGAGGTGAGGTAATTTCGTTTAAGGCCAGGGTGGATAAAGAGGAGAGGTTGGAGCGGCAGAGGCTAATAGATGAGATGTTGGAGGTAGATAGGAGGTATGCAGAGGATGGGGACCCGGCGAAGCTGGAAAAGAGGAAGGAACGACAGGCGAGCTTCGACCGACTGTCCACCAGGAAGGCGGTGCGCCAACTGAGACGAGCAAGGGATGCAGTTTATAAACATGGAGATAAGGCGGGGGTAGGTTAGCAGGTCAGCTCCGGAGGGAGGCAGCAGCAAGGGAAATTCTTCAGGTGAAGGATAGGGCAGGGAAGTTGGTGGTGGCCCCAGTGCTGATTAACAAGGTTTTTGAGGAGTTTTATGAGAGGTTGTACAAGTCAGAGCCACTCGGGGGAGACCGTGAGATGCAGGAATTTCTAGATGGGTTGGAGTACCCGAGGCTAGGGGAGGGGGACAGGGCTACATTAGAAGGAGCAATAGTGGAGCACGAGATAAAGGATGCGATTGGGAGGATGCAGTCGGGGAAGGTGGCAGGGCCGGATGGGTTTCCGGTGGAATATTATAAAACATTTAAGGATAGATTGGCACCCCTGATGGTGGGGATGTTTGAAGAGGTGATAGGGAAGGGGGTGTTGCCACAAACCTTGGGGCAGGCATTGATTTCCCTGTTACTAAAAAAAGATAAGGATCCGACAAAGTGTGGGTCATATCGGCCCATATCACTTCTGAATGTGGACGTAAAAGTGTTGGCGAAGGTACTGGCGGGTAGGCTGGAGGAGTGCCTTCCGAAGGTGATAGGGGAGGATCAGACGGGGTTCGTTAAAGGGAGGCAGCTGTTTTCGAACATTAGGAGGGTTTTGATCATTTTTATGGCACCGGCGGAAAGAAAGGAAACAGAGGTAGTTGTGGCATTGGACGCCGAGAAGGCGTTTGATCGGGTAGAATGGGGGTACCTGATGGCAGTGCTGGAGCGGTTTGGGATTGGACCAAGGTTTGTGAACTGGGTAAAGCTATTATATAAGGAACCGAAGGCGAGTGTCCGCACAAATAATATACTTTTCTCTCCACCGTGGGACGAGACAGGGATGTCCTATGTCCCCCCTGCTGTTTGCACTTGCGATTGAGCCGTTGGCCATCGCATTGAGAGGTTCGGGAGCATGGAAAGGAATAGTGCCGGGGGGGGGGGGGGGGGGGAGGGGGGGCGGGGATAGAGCATAGGGTGTCCTTATATGCCGACGACTTGCTGCTGTATGTGTCGGAGCCGAGTGCGTCGATAGGAGGAATATTGGAGCTACTGCAGGTATTTGGGTCTTTCTCGGGGTACAAGTTGAACCTGGACAAGAGTGAGTGAGTATTTTGTGGTGTCTCGGCCGGGGGTGGGGGCAGGGGTGGGGGGGCTGCCATTCCGTAGAGCAGGGACTCATTTTAGGTATCTGGGGGTGCAGGTTGCCCGGGAGTGGGGGGAGGCTTCGCAGGTACAACATCACTAGTTTGGTGGGGAAAGTGAAAGCCGATCTGGCAAGGTGGGATGGCCTTCCTCTGTCACTGGCGGGTCGGGTACAGAAGGTTAAAATGAATGTGTTGCCGCGATTCCTGTTTATTTTTCAATGCCTACCAATTTTCCTGCCAAAGTCTTTTTTCAGGGAGATTGAGGGAAGGATTACCTCATTAATATGGGGAGTGAGAAAGGTGCTGCTACAGAGGGGAAGGCAGGCAGGGGGTTTGGGTCTCCCGAACCTGTTGTACTACTACTGGGCGGCGAACGTGGAGAAAGTGCGGAGCTGGGGTTGATTCTCAGTGGGTCAGAATGGAGGAGAGTTTGTGCAGGGGGTCGGGATTGAAGGCACTGGCAACAGCGCCGCTCCCAATAGCTCCGGGAAAATATTCAGGGAGTCCGGTAATAATAGCATCATTGAAAATCTGGAGGCAGTTTCGCCAATACTTCGGGTTAGGTTTAGGGTCAAGGGAAATGGCGATTCGGGGGAACCACAGATTTGGGCCAGGGAGGTGGGATGGAAGTTTTCGGAAATGGGAAGAGAAGGGGATTAAGACGCTAAAAGATTTGTTTCTTCGGGGTCGGTTTGCAGGATTGAGGGAGCTGGAAGCGAAGTATGGGCTAGAACAGGGAGAAGTGTTTAGGTACATGCAGGTTTGGGATTTTGCCAGGAAGGAGATACAGAACTTCCCAGAGGAACCAGCCTCCACATTGCTGGAGGAGGTGTTGACGACAGGGGGGCTGGAGAAGGGGGCAGTGTCAGCGGTGTACGGAGCTATTCTGGAAGAGGATAAGGCACCACTGGAAGGGATCAAAGCAAAGTGGGAGGAAGAGCTAGGAGAGGTTATAGAGGAGGGGGTCTGGTGTGAGGTGCTCCGGAGAGTGAATGCCTCCACCTCATGTGCGAGGTTAGGGCTGATACAGCTGAAGGTGGGATATATAGCGCACCTCACGAGGGTGAGGGTGAGCCGATTTTTTTAAGGAGTAGAGGATGTGCGTGAGCGTTGCGGGGGGGGCCCGCGAATCATGTTCATATGTTTTGGTCCTGTCCAAAGCTAGGGGAGTACTGGAAGGAGGTGTTTAGGGTAATTTCCAAGGTGGTGCGTGTGAAACTGGACCCGGGTCCCCAAGTGGCCATATTCGGGGTGTCGGACCAGCCAGGGTTGGAAACGGGAGCGGAGGCAGATATCATAGCCTTCACCTCGTTGATCGCCCGAAGGCGGATCCTGCTGGGATGGAGAGCAGCCTCTCCACCCAGTGCCCTGGCATGGCGGGGGGACCTGTTGGAATACTTGATCCTTGAGAAGGTTAAGTTCGAATTGAGGGGAAGCTCGGAGGGGTTCTACACGTCATGGGCACTATTTATTATGCACTTTCAAGAACTGGATAACATCGAACATTAGTTGGGGGGGGGGGTGGGGTGAGGGGGGCTGTGTAGATTAAGGGTGACTACTGGGTAATCCCTGATTCCTTTTTGTCATTTGTTTATGTAAACATGCGGGTTGAGGTTTGGGGGTTGGTGGGTCGATGGGATCGTTGTTATTATGGGGACTGACATATCTTGCTGATTATTGTTTATTGTTGATGGATGTAAATGTGGGAGAAAATATGAAAAAGGAGAATAAAAATATTTGTTTAAAAAAACCCAATATCAGTTAGTGGGGGAGGGGGACTGGGGGGCTGTGTATGTAAGCTATGTTGGCTGGGTGTGGTTGTTGGTTGGATGGGTGTTACATACTTTGATGTTTTTCCTCTTGAAATTGTTGTTAAAAATTTATAAATGCCTTAATAGAATGTTTATTTAATATCAGCTAACATGGGAGCCGGAAAGGGCAATTTGTTGGCCAGCAGTTTAATGGGGGTAGGATAGAGCAGTGTTCTTCAAACTTTTTTTCCGGGGACCCATTTTTACCAACCGGCCAACCATCGGGACCCAACTCGGCCGACCTTTGCGACCCACGCCGGCCGACCTTCGCGACCGACGCCGGCCGATCTGCACGACCCACCATTTTGACCCCAAAAATTGCCACCACTGGACTCATCACCACCCTAGCTTTCAGTACCTGGGACATGACGCCCACAAACCCCTCCCAGTATCTACTAACTTTTGGGCATGCCCAGAACATGTGGACGTGATTCGCTGACCCTCCCGCACTTGTCCTCCACCCCAGAAAATGTACTCATCCGGGCCACCGTCATGTGGGCCCGGTGGACGACCTTGAACTGGATCAGGCTGAGCCTAGCACATATTGCAGTTGAATTTACCCGACTCAGGGTTTCCGCCCATACCCCCTCCTCCATCTCCTCGCCGAGCTCCTCTTCCCACTTGAGCTTCAGTTCCTCTGTCTGGGACTCATCCCCTTTCACAAGTTCTCGGTAAATATCCGAGAGTTTCCCCTCTCCTACCTCTCCCCTAGAGCCTACTCTGTCCTGGATCCCATTTGGTGGGAGGCGCGGACAGGATGGGACCTGTCTGCGTATGAAGTCACGCACTTGCAAGTCCCGAAAGTCATTCCCTCTTACTAGTCCGAATTTCTCCTCCAAGGCCTTCATGCTCGAGAAGCTCCCCTCCCGCCCCCCCCAAGAACATATCGCCCATCCTTCCCACCGCCGCCACGCTCGGAATCTACCGTCCATACTCCTAGGGGCGAATCGGTGGTTGTCGCATATTGGAGACCAGGCCGATGCTCCCACCTCCCCTACATGCCTCCTCCACTGGCCCCAAATCCGCAGGGCTGCCACCGCTACGACCAGGGCTGCCAAACTGGTACCCCTGCACAAAGCCGCGTCCACTCGCCCCCAAATAGACCCCGTACCCACCATCCAATTCCTTACCATGGCTATGTTGGCCGCCCATAGTAGTTGCTGAGGTTCGGCAGCGCCAGCCCCCCCCTCACTATGGTTCCTCTCAAGCATCGCTTTCTTCACCCGCGGGGACTTTCCCGCCCAGACAAAGCCCATAATAATCTTGTTGACCCTTTTGAAGAAGGACCGCGGGATGAAAATCGGGAGGCACTGAAAAATAAACCGGAATCTTGGGAGGATTGTCATCTTTACCGTCTGCACTCTCCCCGCAAGTGATAGCGGGAGTGCGTCCCGTCTCCTAAACTCGCTCTTCATTTGCTCCACCACTCTAGTCAAATTTAGCTTATGCAGCCTGCCCCAGTCTCGCGCCACCTGTATCCCTAAGTCTGGGAAACTTTCTCCGACCATCCTAAATGGCAGCCCCTTCAACCTGTTCTCCTGGCCCCTCGCCTGCACTACAAACATCTCACCCGTAGTCATGTTCAGTTTGTACCCTGAAAACCTGCCAAATTCTCTCAATATTCCTAGTATACTGTCCATCCCAGCCAGCGGGTCCAATACGTACAGGAGCAGGTCGTCAGCGATACCCTGTGCTCCACCCCTCCCCTAATCATTACCTCTCTGCCCCCGGGGGCATGATGATCACATTGAGTCGTCTTCTCAAGTTGGCTACCAGCTGTCTGCCTTTAACAAACCCTGTTTGGTCGTCCCCGATCACCTCCGGGACACAGTCCTCAGTTTTAAGCGCCAAGACTTTAGCCAGGAGCTTGGTGTCGACGTTAATCAGGGAGATTGGTCTGTATGACCCACACGCTGTCCTGCCCTTACTTTACCATTGGAAATAGTTAGTTTGCTGCTGGGGGAGGGGCGATGGGGAGATATTGCTGAACTTGTGAGAGCAGCAGGGGGCCGGCTGACAAATTCCTTTGTCGCTGGAGAATGGGGGTGGGGGGAGGGGTGGGGAGGCCCATGGATGAAGGAAGCCTCCATACTTTCCTCTTCTCTGGAAAGCTTCAATGAAGATTCAGATTATTTGGAGGGAGCAGGATTCAGAGCAGAACGAGGAAAAAATAAACCAAGTTTCAGATGCGAGTAAGGACATTTTTCAGTGACGATGGGGATTGGGGAAGAAAGTGGAGGGACATCATGCAACCTATTAAGATGTTTAAATGTAGGAATTGATTCTGTGTCAAATTGGAGAGTGTGGTCAGAGAGTGAAGAGTTCTTCCTCTGAGGAAGGGGCGTAAGGGAGAATGCGTTTACGTTTCAAGCATTACCTCTTTTTCCAGAACAAAGAAACAAAGGCCTGAATTTTATTTAATTTTTAACCCCAGGGAGGGTTTTTAGGCGGGGCGGAACGAGGTGGGAAATTGAAGGGACAGGATTCCCATCCTGACCTCACAATGAGTTTACACTGGGGCAGGCAAGGCCTCAGATGGGGAGCTGCCACCCTTGTCCCAATTGAGGATCATAAGTGGCCAATTATTGGCCACTGCAGGGCTGTTTCCCAGCCTCAATCTTTAGGGTGGTGGGCCACCCAGATTCGGACACGCCTGCCCTCCTCTGACCCTACTACGCTCCAGAAACCCCCTCTTTACCCTCGAGGTCTTGTTTGCCCACACAAAGCCCATGATGCTCCTACCTACCCGCTTAAAACAGGCCTTGGTAATCATAATAGGAAGGCACTGGAACACAAAAAGAAACCTCGGGAGGATCATCATTTTAATCGACTGTACCCTGCCCGCTAGCGAGAGTGGCAACACATCCCATCGTTTGAAGTCCTCCTCCATCTGCTCCACCAGCCGCGTCAAATTAAGTTTGTGCAGGGCTCCCAACTCCTAGCTACCTGGATCCCCAAGTACCAAAAGCTCCTTTCCGCCCTCCTCAACGTCGTCTATCCCTCTTCCCTGGTCCCCTGGATGCACCACAAAGAGTTCACTTTTCCCTACATTGAGCTTATAGCCCGAGAAGTCCCCAAACTCCCTTAGGATCTGCATGACCTCCACCATCCCCTCCACTGGATCTGCCACATACAGCAACAGGTCGTCTGCACACAGCGACACCCGATGCTCCTCTCCCACTCGGACCACCCCCTTCCATTTCCTGGACTCCCTTAATGCCATGGCCAAAGGCTCAATTGCTAATGCAAACAACAGGGGGGACAGGGGGCACCCCTGCCTCGTCCCTCGATACAGCCGAAAATACTCCGACCTCCGCCGATTCGTAACCACACTCGCCACCGGGGCTCTATATAGGAGCTTAACCCAACTCATAAACCCCTCCCCAAACCCAAACCTCCGCAGCACTTCCCAGAGATACTCCCACTCCACTCGGTCACAGGCCTTCTCCGCGTCCCTAGCTGCCACTATCTCCGCCTCTCCCTCCACCGATGGCATCATAATCACGTTTAGGAGCCTCCACACATTGGTGTTTAGCTGCCTGCCCTTTACAAATCCCGTCTGGTCCTTGTGAATCACCCCCGGGACACAGTCCTCAATCCTCGTAGCCAGCACTTTTGCCAGCAACTTAGCGTCCACATTAAGAAGCGAAATCAGCCTATACGACCCGCATTGCAGTGGGTCCTTGTCCCGCTTCAGGATCAGAGACATTGTCGCGGGCAGGGTCCCCCCCTCCCTTGCCTCATTGAAAGTCGTCACCAGCAACGGGGCTAGCAGGTCCGCATACTTCCTGTAAAACTCGACCGGGAACCCATCTGGTCCCGGGGCCTTCCCCGCCTGCATGCTCCCAAGTCCTGCAATCAGCTCCTCCAACCCAATTGGCGCCCCCAAACCAGCCACCTCCTGCTCCTCCACCCTCGGGAACCTCAGCTGATCCAGAAATCGTCGCATCCCCTCTTCCCCCGCTGGGGGCTGAGATCTGTACAGCTCCTCATAAAAGGCCTTAAATGCCTTTTACTCATTTACTTTCTCCGCAATCCGCACCGTAGTTCCCCTGCCATCCTTGACTCCACCTATCTCCCTCGCTGCCATCCTCTTACGGAGCTGATGTGCCAGCATCCGGCTCGCCTTCTCCCCATACTCGTACGTCGCCCCCTGTGCTTTCCTCCACTGTGCCTCTGCCTTCCCTGTGGTCAACAGGTCGAATTCCGTCTGGAGACTTCGCCGCTCCCTAAGTAGTCCCTCTTCAGGGGCCTCTGCATATCTCCTGTCCACCCTCAGGATCTCCCCCACTGACCTCTCCCTTTCCCTGCCCTCTCTCTTCTCTCTGTGAGCCTTGATGGAGATTAACTCTCCCCTGACCACGGCCTTCAGCGCCTCCCATACTACCCCCACCTGCACCTCCCCGTTGTCGTTGGTCTCCAAATACCTTTCAATGCACCCCCGTACCATCCTGCACACCTCCTCATCTGCCAGCAAACCCACATCTAGACGCCACAGCGGGCGTTGGTCCCTCCCCTCTCCCAACTCCAGCTCCACCCGGTGCGGGGCGTGGTCTGAGATGGCTATGGCCGAGTACTCCGTTCCCTCCACTTTCGGGATCAGAGCCCTGCTCAAAACAAACAAATCTATCCGGGAGTAGGCTTTGTGTACGTGGGAAAATAAAGAAAATTCCCTGGCCAGGGGCCTAGCAAATCTCCACGGATCTACTCCCCCCATCTGGTCCATAAACCCCCGAAGCACCTTGGCCGCAGCCGGCCTCTTTCCCGTCCTAGATCTGGAACGATCGAATGCTGGGTGATAAACAATTTTAATGAGGTATTTTTTGGCATTGTAAACAGTAGAATTACAGAACGAGAAAACAAAATGACTGTACAGTAAACAAAATACAGTAACCCTCCCTCTCTCTCTCTCTCCTCCCCCCCCCCCACCCCCCCGCCCTGCTGACGATCATTGTCCACAAAGAAGTCAATGAATGGTTGCCACCTCCGGGCGAACCCTAACAACGACCCTCTCAAGGTGAACTTGATTTTCTCCAAGCCCAGGAAACTCGCCATGTCTGACAGCCAGGCTTCTGACTTCGGGGGGCTTGAGTCCCTCCAAGCTAGAAGTATCCGTCTCCGGGCAACAGGGAAGCAAAGGCCAAAACGTCGGCCTCTTTCTCTCCCTGGACTTCCGGGGCCTCTGAAACACCAAAAATCGCCATCTCCGGGCCCATTGCCACCCTTATGTTCAATACTCTGGACATGACGTCCTCAAACCCCTGCCAGAATTCCTAAATTTTGGACACGCCCAAAACATGTGGACATGGTCTGCCGGTCCTCTCAGACACTTTACACACCTGTCCTCTACGCCGAAGAATCTGTTAATCCGGGACACTGTCATGTGGGCCCGGTGGACGACTTTGAGCCTGGCACATGTTGCAGTCCCATTAACCCTGCACAGCGCGTCCAACCACAGGCCTTCCCCAATCTCCCCTCCGAACTCCTCCTCCCATTTATGCCTAAGCTCCTCGGTCTGCGTCTCCTCCGCCCCCATGAGCTCCTTGTAAATTTCCGAGACACTTGCCTCCCCCACCAATCCTCTAGGCACTACCCTCGCTTGGATCCCCCTTCGTGGCAAGAGTGGAAAAGGTGGCACCTGCCTGCGCAAAAAGTCCCGCACCTGAATATACCGGAATTCATTCCTCCCTCGTCAACCCAATCTTGGCCTCCAGCGCCCTCAAGCTAGGGAAGCTCCCTTCCAAGAACAAATCTCCCATCCGCTCAATCCACGCCCTCCACCATACCCGAAACCCCCCGTCCAACCTCCCCGGGGCAAATCAATGGTTGTCACATATCGGGGACCAGACCGATGCTCCCTTTGCTCCCACGTGCCTCCTCCACTGTCCCCAGATCCGAAGGGCCGCGACCACTACAGGACTGGTGGGGAAGCACGCCGGCGGGAACGGCAGAGGCGCCGTCACCAACACCACCTGACTGGTACCCTTACATGAGGCTGCCTCCACCCACTCCCAAGTCAACCCAGGTCGGAGAATCGGTGGGGGGGGCGTGAATCCCGCCCCCGCCGGCTGCCGAATATTCCGGCGCCGGAGATCTGGCGGGGGCGGGAATTGCGCTGCGCCGGTCGGCGGCCTCCCTCCGCCGATTCTCCGGACCGCGATGGGCCAAGTTACGGCCTGTTTTTGCCGGGCCCCGCCGGCGTAAATCAAGGTAGGTCCCTACCGGCGGGACCCAGCTCCTTTGCCGGCCTCTGGGGTCCTCTGGGCGATCTGGCCCCCGGGGTGCCCCACGGTCGCCTGGCCCGCGGTCAGGGCCCACCGTTCCGCATGTGGGCCTGTGCCATGGGGGCACTCTATTCCTACGTGCCGGCCGTCTAAGCCTCCGCAATGGCCGGCGTGAAGGTGAACCCCGCTGCGGCGCCAAAGGCCTTCCACACCGGCCGGCCGGGCGCAAACCACTCCGCACCTTTGGGGCGGTCCGACTCCAGAGTGGTTCCCGCCACTCCACTGCGCCGTTTCTGCCCGTCCCGCCAATTCCCGGAGAATCCCGCCCCAGGTGCTTGTGAGGAGAGTGCAAGCAACCAAAACACATCCGTTTTTCAAAACCAGAACGTTTTGGGGAAAGTTCATAGATTGTCATAGAATCATAAAATTTACAGTGCAAAAGGAGGCCATTCCGCCCATCGAGTCTGCACCGGCCCTTGGAAAGAGCACCCTACTTAAATCCACGCTTCCACCCTCTCTCCATAACCTTTTGGACACTAAGGGACAATTTAGCCTGGCCAGCCCACCTAACCTGCACATCTTTGGACTGTGGGAGGAAACCAGAGCACCCGGAGGAAACCCACGCACACACGGGGAGAAAGTGCAAATTCCACAGAGTCTCCTGAGACCGGAATTGAACCTGGGTCCCGAGGACTGTGAGGCAGCAGTGGTAACCACTAAAGAACTGTTCTCATTGCGGGGAGGGAGGATCAATCCAAACCAAAAAAACTGATTGGGATAGTTTTAACATCCGGTCAGCCGTCAACAGAACCTGTGATGATCCATAATGATCTGTAATTGCAATGTGGCCTCATTTTGTCTTTCTCTCTCTCCAGTATGTGTTCGATTACCATGATGGCGATGTGTTTGGCTGTGTTGCGGACATTGGTTGGATCACTGGTCACAGCTATGTTGTGTATGGGCCTCTGTGCCATGGAGGAACCACAGTGCTGTTTGAGAGTACACCTGTCTACCCGAACCCAGGTAATGATTCTAGAGCTCAGTCATGTCTAAACATCTCAAAGTGCTCAGCTCCTTCCATCTCTTCTTTCAAGGATATGTTATTGGACTATTTAGCCAAATATTTGTGGATTAGGTGGATTGGCCATGCTAAATTGCCCTTTAGGGTCCAACAATGTGTAGGTTAGGTGGGGTTACGGGGATAGGGAGGGTGAGTGGGGCGAGATAGGGTGCTCTTTCAGAGGGTAGTGCAGACTCAATGGGCCGAATAGCCTAACTGGTTCCGTAATGTCCTTTGAGGAAAGGAAATCTGCTGTTTCTTACCCAGTTTAGCCTGTACGTATCTCCCGTCCTGCGACAGCGTGGTTTACGCTTAATGACTTGCTGTAGTGGCTAATGTCCCTCAGCTAAATCAAAATGCAGCAGTTGTTGCCGAGGATGATATCCCACCATCACCTTCTCTGGGGCATGAGGGGTGGGCAACAAGTGTCAGCCTTACTGGCGATCCACGCACAACGCCCAAGAATGATTTTTCATATAAAGCATCTGTGTGAAAGGTGACTGGACAACTTGTGAGCCAAACATGTGCACATGCCCTCCCTCAGCTTGCTGCACTGCTCCAGCTGGTTTAGCTCAGTGGGCTAGAACAAAGAACAAAGAAAAGTACTGCACAGGAACAGGCCCTTCGGCCCTCCAAGCCCGTGCCGAACATGCTGCCCAATTAAATCTTCTACACTTCCTGGGTCCATATCCCTCTATTCCCATCCTATTCATGTATTTGTCAAATGTCACTATCGTCCCTGCTTCCACCACCACCTCTGGCAGAGGGTTACAGGCACCCACTACCCTCTGTGTAAAAAACGGGCCTCGTACATCGACTCTAGACCTTGCCCCTCGCACCTTAAACCTATGCCCCCTAGTAATTGACCCCTCTACCCCGGGGAAAAGCCTCTGACTATCCACTCTGTCTATGCCCCTCATAATTTTGTAGACCTCTATCAAGTCGCCCCTCAACCTCCGTCGTTTCAGTGAGAACAAACCAAGTTTATTCAACCGCTCCTCATAGCTAATGCCCTCCATACCAGGCAACATCCTGGTAAATCTCTTCTGCACCCTCTCTAAAGTTTCCACATCCTCCTGGTAGTGTGGTGACCAGAATTGAACATTATACTCCAAGTGTGGCCTAACTAACCTTCGATACAGCTGCAACATGACTTGCCAATTCTTATACTCAATGCCCCGGCCAATGAAGGCAAGCATGCCGTATGCCTTCTTGACTACCTTCTCCACCTGTGTTGCCCCTTTCAGTGACCTGTGGACCTGTACTCCTAGATCTCTCTGACTTTCAATACTCTTGAGGGTTCTACCAATCACTGTATATTCCCTACCTGCATTAGACCTTCCAAAATGCATTACCTCACATTTGTCCAGATTAATCTCCATCTGCCATCTCTCTGCCCAAGTCTCCAAACGATCTAAATCCTGCTGTATCCTCTGACAGTCCTCATTGCTATCCGCAATTCCGCCAACCTTTGTGTCGTCTGAAAACTTACTAATCAGACTGCTGGTTTGTGAGGCAGAACAAGGCCCGGGTTCAATTCCCGAACCAGCTGAGAATTCTGAATTCTCCCTCTGTGTACCCGAACAGGAGCTGGAGTGTGGCGACTAGGGGCTTTTCACAGTAACTTCATTGCAGTGTTGATGTAAGCCTACTTGTGACAATAAAGATTATTTATTATTATTATGATCATGCACACGCAAGCTCTCTCCCAGCTCCCGAGTCAGTCTGAGGTCACCTGACGGACTGGTTTCGCACAGTGGGCTAAATAGCTGACTTGTAAAGCAGACCAAGGCCAGCAGCGCGGGTTCAATTCCCGTACCAGCCTCCCCGAACAGGCGCCGGAATGTGGCGACTAGGGGCTTTTCACAGTAACTTCATTTGAAGCCTACCTGTGACAATAAGCGATTTTCATTTCTAACATTCACTTATATACTCAAGAGACTCCTCGTGGTCAGCCATGACATCACTACACCCCTGCACATCCCATCAGTACAGAGACCATTCGGCCCATCAAGTCTGCACCAATTTTTTGAATGAGCACTCTACCCCTGCTCACTCCCCCTCTATCTCTGTAACCCCATAACCGAACCTGCACATCCCGGACACTAAGGACAATTTAGCATAGCTGATCCACCTAACCTGCACATCTTTGGACTGTGGGAGGAAACAGGAGCACCTGGAGGAAACCCACGCTGACACGGGGAGAACGTACAAACTCCACACAGTCACCAAAGGCCGGAATTGAACGCGGGTTTCTGGTGCTCTGAGGCAGCAATGCTAATCATTGTGCCAACATGACGCCTGTGCTGTCTTCGTCCGGAACCTTCTGTGGTTGGGACCAAGACGGTTGCTCCTTTGCACCACTCTCCCAATGCTACGCTGATTTATAGCGTTACGAGGAGCAAGCTGACAATGTTGCAAATGTAGATCTCTTTAACAGTAGACCAGGGTTCGGGGTGAGCACTGCAGCCTATAGATAGCTGCCTCAGATCGATGGCCGCTCTCTCACATCAGCCTGGGTGCTGTGTGTGCCCTCAGCAACTGATAAAGGCGGGCATCAGGTGGCAGTCCTGGATATAAGTATTTTATGGTTTGGGTTTGATAAGGTCATGAATTATCTATTGAAAAAGGAGCTTGTGTAAAACTGAGGGAGGTGCAGCTGCTACTGAAAGGAGAGAGGAATGTTCATGAAGTATTGTGAATGTGTCAGCTGTGGGAAAATCAGAATCTTGCTTCACAGTTGGCTGGAAGAGAAGAGCGAGAGACTACAGATAGGAGGGGAGGGAAATGAAAATGGATGGAGTGGAATCTGCAGTTACAGGATAAATAGTTTGTGCTCAGAAAGTGCGAGGTTTTCATAATAATATGCCAGCAGCCAAGTGAGGAAGCGGAGGCCGCAAGGGGAGATTTGATGGGCCAAATGGCCTTTCTCACCCCCTAACATTTCTCACCGACTCAATATTCACACCATCCGATGTTTCAGAGTGAGCCCTGTCTGAGCCTTGGCCTATGTCTTCGGGGATTGAGAAATTGGTTAAGAATAGAACTGGTAGGGCAGCACGGTGGCTCAGTGGTTAGCACTGGGACTGCGGTGCTGAGGATCTGGGTTCGAATCCTGGCCCTGGATCACTGTCCATGTGGAGGTTGCACATTCTCCCCGTGTCTGCGTGTGTTTCACCCCCACAACCCAAAGATGTGCAGGTTAGATGGATTGGCTACACTAAATTTCCCCTTAATTTATATTAAAAAAAGAATAGAACTGGTGGCTTCAGGCAACTGATTACAGCTGTAGAGATGATACGTGACTGTGTGAGGTCTCCAATGAAATACTTCCATAGAGAAAGATCCAAAAGGATTTGCTTTTCCCTTAAAGGAATACTGGAGTGCTGGTGGGGGAGGGGCGATGGGGAGATATTGCTGAACTTGTGAGGGCAGCAGGGGGCCAGCTGACAAATTCCTTTGTCGCTGGAGAATGGGGGTGGGGGGAGGGGTGGGCAGGCCCATGGATGAAGGAAGCCTCCATACTTTCCTCTTCTCTGGAAAGCCTTAGAATCATAGAATCATAGAAGTTTACAGCATGGAAACAGGCCCTTCGGCCCAACCAGTCCATGCCGCCCAGTTTTTACCATTAAGCTAGTCCCAGTTGCCCGCACTTGGCCCATAACCCTCTATACCCATCTTACCCATGTAACTATCTAAATGCTTTTTAAAAGACACAATTGTACCCGCCTCTACTACTACCTCTGGCAGCACATTCCAGACACTCACTACCCTCTGAGTGAAGAAATTGCCCCTCTGGGCCCTTCTGAATCTCTCCCCTCTCACCTTAAACCTATGCCCTCTAGTTTTAGACTCCCCTACCTTTGGGAAAAAATGTTGACTATCTACGTTATCTATGCCCCTCATTATTTTATAGACCTCTATAAGATCACCCCTAAGCCTCCTACGCTCCAGGGAAAAAAGTCCCAGTCTATCCAGCCTCTCCTTATAACCCGAACCATCAAGTCCCGGTAACATCCTAGTAAATCTTTTCTGCACTCTTTCTAGTTTAATAATATCCTTTCTATAATAGGGTGACCAGAACTGCACACAGTATTCCAAGTGTGGCCGTACCAATGTCCTGTAAAACTTCAACAAGACGTCCCAACTCCTGTATTCAATGTTCTGACCAATGAAACCAAGCATGCCGAATGCCTTCTTCACCACCCTGTCCACCTGCGACTCCACCTTCAAGGAGCTATGAACCTGTACTCCTAGATCTCTTTGTTCTATAATTCTGCCCAACGCCATACCATTAACTGAGTAGGTCCTGGCCTGATTCGATCTGCCAAAATGCATCACCTCACATTTATCTAAATTAAACTCCATCTGCCATTCGTCGGCCCACTGGCCTAATTGATCAAGATCCCGTTGCAATCCTAGATAACCTTCTTCACTATCCACTGTGCCACCAATCTTGGTGTCATCTGCAAACTTACTAACCATGCCTCCTAAATTCTCATCCAAATCATTAATATAAATCAGAAATAACAGTGGACCCAGCACCGATCCCTGAGGCACACCACTGGTCACAGGCCTCCAGTTTGAAAAACAACCCTCTACAACCACCCTCTGTCTTCTGTCGTCCAGCCAATTTTGAATCCAATTGGCAACCTCACCCTGGATCTACCTTCTGCAACAACCTACCATGCGGTACCTTGTCAAAGGCTTTGCTAAAGTCCATGTAGACAACGTCTACTGCACTGCCCTCATCTACCTTCTTGGTCACCCCCTCAAAAAACTCAATCAAATTTGTGATACATGATTTTCCACGCACAAAGCCATGCTGACTGCCCCGAATCAGTCCTTGCCTCTCTAAATGCTTGTAGATCCTGTCTCTCAGAATACCTTCTAGCAACTTACCTACTACAGACGTTAGGCTCACCGGTCTGTAGTTCCCAGGCTTTTCCCTGCTGCCCTTCTTAAACAAGGGCACAACATTCGCCACTCTCCAATCTTCAGGCACCTCACCTGTGGCTGCCGATGATTCAAATATCTCTGTTAGGGGACCCGCAATTTCCTCCCTAGCCTCCCACAACACCCTGGGATACTTTTCATCAGGTCCCGGGGATTTATCTACCTTTATGCGCTTTAAGACTTCCAGCACCTCCTCCTCTGTAATATGCACACTTCTCAAGACATCACTATTTATTTCCCTTAGTTTCCTAACATCCATGCCTTTCTCCACCGTGAATACCGATGAGAAATATTCATTCAGGATCTCACCCAACTCTTGTGGCTCTGCACACAGATGTCCTTGTTGATCCTTAAGAGGCCCTACTCTGTCCCTAGTTACTCTTTTCCCCTTTATGTATCTGTAGAAGCTCTTTGGATTCTCCTTTGCATTATTTGCCAAAGCAATTTCATGTCCCCTTTTTGCCCTCCTGATTTCCCTCTTAACTCTATTTCGACAATCTTTATACTCTTCAAGGGATCCACTTGATCCCAGTTGTTTATGTACGTCATATGCCTCCTTCTTCTTTTTGACCAGAGTCTCAATATCTCGAGTCATCCAGGGTTCCCTACTTCTACCAGCCTTGCCCTTCACTCTAAAGGGAATGTGCTGAGAAACAAGTATACCGCTTTGGATACTTGTGGGGGGGGGGACTTACCAGGGGTAAACCATGGGGTACGGGCCTCTGGCACGGAGTCTGTCCCTGTTGCTCAGAAGGGAAGGGGGGAGAGGAGCAGAGCATTAGTAATTGGGGACTCGATAGTCAGGGGCACAGATAGGAGATTTTGTGGGAGCGTGAGAGACTCACGTTTGGTATGTTGCCTCCCAGGTGCAAGGGTACGTGATGTCTCGGATCGTGTTTTCCGGGTCCTTAAGGGGGAGGGGGAGCAGCCCCAAGTCGTGGTCCACATTGGCACTAACGACATAGGTAGGAAAGGGGATAAGGATGTCAGGCAGGCTTTCAGGGAGCTAGGATGGAAGCTCAGAACTAGAACAAACAGAGTTGTTATCTCTGGGTTGTTGCCCATGCCACGTGATAGTGAGATGAGGAATAGGGAGAGAGAGCAATTAAACACGTGGCTACAGGGATGGTGCAGGCGGGAGGGATTCAGATTTCTGGATAACTGGGGCTCTTTCTGGGGAAGGTGGGACCTCTACAGACAGGATGGTCTACATCTGAACCTGCGGGGCACAAATATCCTGGGGGGGAGGTTTGTTAGTGCTCTTTGGGGGGGTTTAAACTAATGCAGCAGGGGCATGGGAACCTGGATTGTAGTTTTAGGGTAAGGGAGAATGAGAGTATAGAGGTCAGGAGCACAGATTTGACATCGCAGGAGGGGGCCAGTGTTCAGGTAGGTGGTTTGAAGTGTGTCTATTTCAATGCCAGGAGTATACGAAATAAGGTAGGGGAACTGGCAGCATGGGTTGGTACCTGGGACTTCGATGTTGTGGCCATTTCGGAGACATGGATAGAGCAGGGACAGGAATGGATGTTGCAGGTTCCGGGGTTTAGGTGTTTTAGTAAGCTCAGAGAAGGAGGCAAAAGAGGGGGAGGTGTGGCGCTGCTAGTCAAGAGCAGTATTACGGTGGCGGAGAGGATGCTAGATGGGGACTCATCTTCCGAGGTAGTATGGGCTGAGGTTAGAAACAGGAAAGGAGAGGTCACACTGTTGGGAGTCTTCTATAGGCCTCCAAATAGTTCTAGGGATGTAGAGGAAAGGATGGCGAGGATGATCCTGGATAAGAGCGAAAGTAACAGGGTAGTTATTATGGGAGACTTTAACTTTCCAAATATTGACTGGAAAAGATATAGTTTGAGTACATTAGATGGGTCGTTTTTTGTACAGTGTGTGCAGGAGGGTTTCCTGACACAGTTTGTTGACAGGCCAACAAGAGGCGAGGCCACATTGGATTTGGTTTTGGGTAATGAACCAGGCCAGGTGTTGGATTTGGAGGTAGGTGAGCACTTTGGGGACAGTGACCACAATTCGGTGACGTTTACGTTAAGGATGGAAAGGGATAAGTATACACCGCAGGGCAAGAGTTATAGCTGGGGGAAGGGAAATTATGATGCCATTAGACGTGACTTGGGGGGGATAAGGTGGAGAAGTAGGCTGCAAGTGTTGGACACACTGGATAAGTGGAGCTTGTTCAAGGATCAGCTACTGCGTGTTCTTGATAAGTATGTACCGGTCAGGCAGGGAGGAAGGCGTCGAGCGAGGGAACAGTGGTTTACCAAAGAAGTGGAATCTCTTGTTAAGAGGAAGAAGGAGGCCTATGTGAAGATGAGGTGTGAAGTTTCAGTTGGGGCGATGGATAGTTACAAGGTAGCGAGGAAGGATCTAAAGAGAGAGCTAAGACGAGCAAGGAGGGGACATGAGAAGTATTTGGCAGGAAGGATCAAGGAAAACCCAAAAGCTTTCTATAGGTATGTCAGGAATAAGCGAATGACTAGGGAAAGAGTAGGACCAGTCAAGGACAGGGATGGGAAGTTGTGTGTAGAGTCTGAAGAGATAGGCGAGATACTAAATGAATATTTTTCGTCAGTATTCACTCAGGGAAAAGATAATGTTGTGGAGGAGAATGCTGAGCTCCAGGTAAATAGATTAGATGGCTTTGAAGTACGTAGGGAAGAGGTGTTGGCAATTCTGGACAGGCTGAAAATAGATAAGTCCCCGGGACCAGATGGGATTTATCCTAGGATTCTCTGGGAGGCCAGGGAAGAGATTGCTGGACCATTGGCTTTGATTTTTATGTCATCATTGGCTACAGGAATAGTGCCAGAGGACTGGAGGATAGCAAATGTGGTCCCTTTGTTCAAAAAGGGGAGCAGAGACAACCCCGGCAACTATAGACCGGTGAGCCTCACGTCTGTAGTGGGTAAAGTCTTGGAGGGGATTATAAGAGACAAGATTTATAATCATCTAGATAGGAATAATATGATCAGGGATAGTCAGCATGGCTTTGTGAAGGGTAGGTCATGCCTCACAAACCTTATCGAGTTCTTTGAGAAGGTGACTGAACAGGTAGACGAGGGTAGAGCAGTTGATGTGGTGTATATGGATTTCAGCAAAGCGTTTGATAAGGTTCCCCACGGTAGGCTATTGCAGAAAATACGGAGGCTGGGGTTTGAGGGTGATTTAGAGATGTGGATCAGAAATTGGCTAGCTGAAAGAAGACAGAGGGTGGTGGTTGATGGGAAATGTTCAGAATGGAGTTCAGTCACAAGTGGAGTACCACAAGGATCTGTTCTGGGGCCGTTGCTGTTTGTCATTTTTATCAATGACCTAGAGGAAGGCGCAGAAGGGTGGGTGAGTAAATGTGCAGACGATACTAAAATCGGTGGTGTTGTCGATAGTGTGGAAGGAAGTAGCAGGTTACAGAGGGATATAGATAAGCTGCAGAGCTGGGCTGAGAGGTGGCAAATGGAGTTTAATGCAGAGAAGTGTGAGGTGATTCACTTTGGAAGGAATAACGGGAATGTGGAATATTTGGCTAATGGAAAAGTTCTTGAAAGTGTGGATGAGCAGAGGGATCTAGGTGTCCATGTACATAGATCCCTGCAAGTTGCCACCCAGGTTGATAGGGTGGTGAAGAAGGCCTATGGAGTGTTGGCCTTTATTGGTAGAGGGATTGAGTTCCGGAGTCAGGAGGTCATGTTGCAGCTGTACAGAACTCTGGTACGGCCGCATTTGGAGTATTGCGTACAGTTCTGGTCACCGCATTATAGGAAGGACGTGGAGGCTTTGGAGCGGGTGCAGAGGAGATTTACCAGGATGTTGCCTGGTATGGAGGGAAAATCTTATGAGGAAAGGCTGATGGACTTGAGGTTGTTTTCGTTGGAGAGAAGAAGGTTAAGAGGAGACTTAATAGAGGCATACAAAATGATTAGGGGGTTGGATAGGGTGGACAGTGAGAGCCTTCTCCCGCAGATGGAAATGGCTGGCACGAGGGGACATAACTTTAAACTGAGGGGTAATAGATATAGGACAGAGGTCAGAGGTAGGTTCTTTACGCAAAGAGTAGCGAGGCCGTGGAATGCCCTACCTGCTACAGTAGTGAACTCGCCAACATTGAGGGCATTTAAAAGTTTATTGGATAAACATATGGATGATAATGGTATAGTGTAGGTTAGATGGCTTTTGTTTCGGTGCAACATCGTGGGCCGAAGGGCCTGTACTGCGCTGTATTGTTCTATGTTCTATGTTCTATGCTTACCCTGAACCCTGGTTAACACATTTTTAAAAGCCTCCCATTTACCAGCCGTCCCTTTGCCTGCCAACAGTCTCCCCCAATCTACCTCTGAAAGTTCCTGTCTGATACCATCAAAATTGGCCTTGCCCCAATTAAGAATTTTAACTCTTGGGCCAGACCTATCATTCTCCATAGCTATCTTAAAACTAATGGAGTTATGGTCACTTGTCCCTCACTAACACTTCTGTCACTTGCCCTTCCTTATTTCCCAAGACGAGGTCAAGTTTTGCCCCCTCTCTAGGTGGTCCATCCACATACTGAATGAGAAATTCCTCCTGAATACACTCAACAAATTTCCCTCCATCCAAGCCCCTAATGCTATGGCTGTCCAAGTCAATGTTGGGAAAGTTAAAGTCCCCTACTATTACCACCCTATTATTCTTGCAGCTATATGTAATCTCCTTACATATTTGCTCCTCAATTTCCCGCTGACTATTTGGGGGCCTGTAGTACAGTCCTATCAAGGTGATCTCTCCCTTCTTATTTTTCAGTTCCACCATATAGACTCAGTGGGCGAACCCTCGGATATATCCCCTCTAAGTACTGCCGTGATGTTCTCCCTAATCAAAAACGCCACTCCCCCTCCTCTCTTACCTCCTGTTCTATCCTTTCTATAGCATCTGTACCCCGGAACATTGAGCTGCCAGTCCTGCCCCTCCCTTAGCCATGTTTCAGTCATAGCTATAATATCCCAGTCCCATGTGCCCATCCATGCCCTGAGTTCATCCGCTTTGCCCGTCAGGCCCCTTGCATTGAAATAAATGCAGTTTAATGTAGACTTTCCTTGCTCTCTGCCCTGCTTTCTCTGGTCATGCTTTACACACTCTGCCTTCCTGCCTTTTGTTTCCGTCTCCACTGACTTCCTACATCGGTTCCCATCCCCCTGCCACATTAGTTTAAACCCTCCCCAACTGCACTAGCAAACACACCCCCGAGAACATTGGTTCCGGTCCCACCCAGATGCAGACCGTCCGATTTGTACAGGTCCCACCTCCCCCAGAACCGGTTCCAATGTCCCAGGAATTTGAAACCCTCCCTCTTGCGCCATCTCTCAAGCCACGTATTCATCCTAGCTATCCTATCATTCCTACTCTGACTATCACGTGGCACTGGTAGCAATCCTGAGATTACTACCTTTGAGGTCCTACTTTTTAGTTTAACTCCTAACTCCCTAAATTCAGCTTGTAGGACCTCATCCCGTTTTTTACCTATATCGTTGGTGCCTATATGCACCACGACAGCTGGCTGTTCACCCTCCCCCTCCAGAATGCCCTGCAGCCGCTCCGAGACATCCTTGACCCTTGCGCCAGGGAGGCAACATACCAACCTGGATTCTCGTTTGCGTCCGCAGAAACGCCTGTCTATTCCCCTTACAATTGAATCCCCTATCACTATAGCTCTGCCAATCTTTTTCCCGCCCTTCTGTGCAGCAGAGCCAGCCACGGTGCCATGAAGCTGGCTGCTGCCACCTTCCCCTGGTGAGCCATCTCCCCCAACAGTTTCCAAAACGGTAAATCTGTTTTGGAGGGAGATGACCGCAGGGGATCCCTGCACTGCCTTCCTACTCTTCCTCTGTCTGTTGGTCACCCATTCCCTAACTGCCTCAGTTATTTTAATCTGCAGTGTGACCAACTCACTGAATGTGCTATCCACAACTTCCTCAGCATCGCGGATGCTCCAAAGTGAATCCATCCGCAGCTCCAGAGCCGCCAAGCGGTCTAACAGGAGCTGCAGTTGGACACACTTCTTGCAGATGAAGGAGTCAGGGACACCAGAAGGGGCCCTGACTTGCCACATCTCACAAGAGGAGCATGACACGGGTCTGAGCTCTCCTGCCATGACTTAAACCTGAAGTTAAATTTGAACTACACTACACAGCTAAGAGAAAGTCAAAGAGAGAAAAATCACTTACCAGTCACAAGCCAATCACTTACCTGCTGGCTGTGATGTAATTGCTCCCGAGACTCCCTCACAGGTCTGCTTCTCTGCACCTCCTTAAGCTGAGCACCAAATTCCCTTAACTAGTTAATTAATTTACTTAATTAATTGGATTTTTGTTTTTTTTTGGAAACTCAACCCCAAACTCCAAAAAAACACAGCCCTCACTCACCTCTTCCCCGAACTCAGCCTTACCCAAACTCAGATACACTCTGTTTGCTTCCAGCACTCCTTTTCTAAAGGCACTTCAGCCACACCTTTTGTATCCTTCCTGATTTACAGTCAGCCAATAGGCGTGCTCCCGAAACTGATCTCCCGAAACCAACAGCTGACCTGGAAGGTAAGGAAGTTTTTAAACAGTACTTACCTCTCCCAGGCCGCAAACTTTTAAACTCTCCGCTCTGACTCGCAGCTCCCACGCTTTTTAAATCTCCCAGAGAAGAGGAAAGTATGGAGGCTTCCTTCATCCATGGGCCTCCCCACCCCCATTCTCCAGCGACAAAGGAATTTGTCAGCCGGCCCCCTGCTGCTCTCACAAGTTCAGCAATATCTCCCCATCGCCCCTCCCCCAGCAGCAAACTAACTATTTCCAATGGTAAAGTAAGGGCAGGACAGCGTGTGGGTCATACAGACCAATCTCCCTGATTAACGTCGACACCAAGCTCCTGGCTAAAGTCTTGGCGCTTAAAACTGAGGACTGTGTCCCGGAGGTGATCGGGGACGACCAAACAGGGTTTGTTAAAGGCAGACAGCTGGTAGCCAACTTGAGAAGACGACTCAATGTGATCATCATGCCCCCGGGGGCAGAGAGGTAATGATGAGGGGAGGGGTGGAGCACAGGGTATCGCTGACGACCTGCTCCTGTACGTATTGGACCCGCTGGCTGGGATGGACAGTATACTAGGAATATTGAGAGAATTTGGCAGGTTTTCAGGGTACAAACTGAACATGACTACGGGTGAGATGTTTGTAGTACAGGCGAGGGGCCAGGAGAACAGGTTGAAGGGGCTGCATTTAGGATGGTCGGAGAAAGTTTCCCAGACTTAGGGATACAGGTGGCGCGAGACTGGGGCAGGCTGCATAAGCTAAATTTGACTAGAGTGGTGGAGCAAATGAAGAGCGGGTTTAGGAGACGGGACACACTCCCGCTATCACTTACGGGGAGAGTGCAGACGGTAAAGATGACAATCCTCCCAAGATTCCGGTTTATTTTTCAGTGAGTCCCGATTTTCATCCCGCGGTCCTTCTTCAAAAGGGTCAACAAGATTATTATGGGCTTTGTCTGGGCGGGAAAGCCCCCGCGGGTGAAGAAAGCGATGCTTGAGAGGAACCGTAGCGGGGGGGGGCTGGCGCTGCCGAACCTCAGCAACTACTATGGGCGGCCAACATAGCCATGGTAAGGAATTGGATGGTGGGTACGGGGTCTATTTGGGGGCGAGTGGACGCGGCTTCGTGCAGGGGCACCAGTTTGGCAGCCCTGGTCGTAGCGGTGGCAGCCCTGCGGATTTGGGGCCAGTGGAGGAGGCATGTAGGGGAGGTGGGAGCATCGGTCTGGTCTCCAATATGCGACAACCACCGATTCGCCCCTGGGAGTATGGACGGTAGATTCCGAGCATGGCGGCGGGCGGAGGTGGGAAGGATGGGCGATATGTTCTTGCGGGGGGAGCTTCTCGAGCATGAAGGCCTTGGAGGAGAAATTCGGACTAGTAAGAGGGAATGACTTTCGGGACTTGCAAGTGCGTGACTTCATACGCAGACAGGTCCCATCCTGTCCGCGCCTCCCACCAAATGGGATCCAGGACAGAGTAGTCTCTAGGGGAGACATCAAAGTATGTAACACCCATCCAACCAACAACCACACCCAGCCAACATAGCTTACATACACAGCCCCCCAGTCCCCCTCTCCCACTAACTGATATTGGTTTTTTTTAAACAAATATTTTTATTCTCCTCCTTTTTCATATTTTCTCCCACATTTACATCCATCAACAATAAACAATAATCATCAAGATGTGTCAATCCCCATAATAACAACGATCCCATCCACCCACCAACCCCCAAACCTCAACCCGCATGTTTACATAAACAAATGACAAAAAGGAATCAGGGATTACCAGTAGTCACCCTTAATCTACACAGCTCCCCTCACCCCACCCCCCCCAACTAATGTTCGATGTTATCCAGTTCTTGAAAGTGCATAATAAATAGTGTCAAAGAACAAAGAACAAAGAAATGTACAGCACAGGAACAGGCCCTTCGGCCCTCCAAGCCCGCGCCGACCATACTGCCCGACTAAACTACAATCTTCTACACTTCCTGGGTCCGTATCCTTCTATTCCCATCCTATTCATATATTTGTCAAGATGCCCCTTAAATGTCCCTATCGTCCCTGCTTCCACTACCTCCTCCGGTAGCGAGTTCCAGGCACCCACTACCCTCTGCGTAAAAAACTTGCCTCGTACATCTACTCTAAACCTTGCCCCTCTCACCTTAAACCTATGCCCCCTAGTAATTGACCCCTCTACCCTGGGGAAAAGCCTCTGACTATCCACTCTGTCTATGCCCCTCATAATTTTGTAGACCTCTATCAGGTCGCCCCTCAACCTCCTTCGTTCCAGAGAGAACAAACCGAGTTTATTCAATCGCTCCTCATAGCTTATGCCCTCCATACCAGGCAACATTCTGGTAAATCTCTTCTGCACCCTCTCTAAAGCCTCCACATCCTTCTGGTAGTGTGGCGACCAGAATTGAACACTATACTCCAAGTGTGGCCTAACTAAGGTTCTATACAGCTGCAACATGACTTGCCAATTCTTATACTCAATGCCCCGTCCAATGAAGGCAAGCATGCCGTATGCCTTCTTGACTACCTTCTCCACCTGTGTTGCCCCTTTCAATGACCTGTGGACCTGTACTCCTAGATCTCTTTGACTTTCAATACTCTTGAGGGTTCTACCATTCACTGTATATTCCCTACCTGCATTAGCCCTTCCAAAATGCATTACCTCACATTTGTCCGGATTAAACTCCATCTGCCATCTCTCCGCCCAAGTCTCCAGACAATCTAAATCCTGCTGTATCCTCAGACAGTCCTCATCGCTATCCGCAATTCCACCAACCTTACTAATCAGACCAGTTACATTTTCCTCCAAATCATTTATATATACTACAAACAGCAAAGGTCCCAGCACTGATCCCTGTGGAACACCACTGGTCACAGCCCTCCAATTAGAAAAGCATCCCTCCATTGCTACCCTCTGCCTTCTATGGCCTAGCCAGTTCTGAATCCACCTTGCCAGCTCACCCCTGATCCCGTGTGACTTCACCTTTTGTACTAGTCTACCATGAGGGACCTTGTCAAAGGCCTTACTGAAGTCCATGTAGACAACATCCACTGCCCTACCTGCATCAATCATCTTAGTGACCTCCTCGAAAAACTCTATCAAGTTAGTGAGACACGACCTCCCCTTCACAAAACCGTGCTGCCTCTCACTAATACGTCCATTTGCTTCCAAACGGGAGTAGATCCTGTCTCGAAGAATTCTCTCCAGTAATTTCCCTACCACTGAAGTAAGGCTCACCGGCCTGTAGTTCCCGGGATTATCCTTGCTACCCTTCTTAAACAGAGGAACAACATTGGCTATTCTCCAGTCCTCCGGGACATCCCCTGAAGACAGCGAGGATCCAAAGATTTCTGTCAAGGCCTCAGCAATTTCCTCTCCAGCCTCCTTCAGTATTCTGGGGTAGATCCCATCAGGCCCTGGGGACTTATCTACCTTAATATTTTTTAAGACACCCAACACCTCGTCTTTTTGGATCACAATGTGACCCAGGCTATCTACACCCCCTTCTCCAGACTCAACATCTACCAATTCCTTCTCTTTGGTGAATACTGATGCAAAGTATTCATTTAGTACCTCGCCCATTTCCTCTGGCTCCACACATAGATTCCCTTGCCTATCTTTCAGTGGGCCAACCCTTTCCCTGGCTACCCTCTTGCTTTTTATGTAAGTGTAAAAAGCCTTGGGATTTTCCTTAACCCTATTTGCCAATGACTTTTCATGACCCCTTCTAGCCCTCCTGACTCCTTGCTTAAGTTCCTTCCTACTTTCCTTATATGCCACACAGGCTTCGTCTGTTCCCAGCCTTTTAGCCCTGACAAATGCCTCCTTTTTCTTTTTGACGAGGCCTACAATATCACTCGTCATCCAAGGTTCCCGAAAATTGCCGTATTTATCTTTCTTCCTCACAGGAACATGCCTGTCCTGTATTCCCTTCAACTGACACTTGAAAGCCTCCCACATGTCAGATGTTGATTTGCCCTCAAACATCCGCCCCCAATCTATGTTCTTCAGTTCCCGCCTAATATTGTCATAATTAGCCTTCCCCCAATTTAGCACATTCATCCTCGGACCACTCTTATCCTTGTCCACCAGTACTTTAAAACTTACTGAATTGTGGTCACTGTTACCGAAATGCTCCCCTACTGAAACATCTACCACCTGGCCGGGCTCATTCCCCAATACCAGGTCCAGTACCGCCCCTTCCCTAGTTGGACTGTTTACATATTGTTTTAAGAAGCCCTCCTGGATGCTCCTTACAAACTCTGCCCCGTCTAAGCCCCTGGCACTAAGTGAGTCCCAGTCAATATTGGGGAAGTTGAAGTCTCCCATCACCACAACCCTGTTGTTTTTACTCTTTTCCAAAATCTGTCTACCTATCTGCTCCTCTATCTCCCGCTGGCTGTTGGGAGGCCTGTAGTATACCCCCAACATTGTGACTGCACCCTTCTTATTCCTGATCTCTACCCATATAGCCTCACTGCCCTCTGAGGTGTCCTCTCGCAGTATAGCTGTGATATTCTCCCGAACAAGTAGCGCAACTCCGCCTCCCCTTTTACACCCCCCTCTATCCCGCCTGAAACATCTAAATCCTGGAACGTTTAGCTGCCAATCCTGCCCTTCCCTCAACCAGGTCTCTGTAATGGCAATAACATCATAGTTCCAAGTAGTAATCCAAGCTCTAAGTTCATCTGCCTTACCCGTAATGCTCCTTGTATTAAAACATATGCACTTCAGGCCACCAGACCCGCTGTGTTCAGCAACTTTTCCCCGTCTGCTCTGCCTCAGAGCCACACTGTCCCTATTCCCTAGTTCTCCCTCAATGCTCTCACCTTCTGACCTATTGCTCCCGTACCCACCCCCCTGCCATACTAGTTTAAACCCTCCCGTGTGACACTAGCAAACCTCGCGGCCAGGATATTTATGCCTCTCCGGTTTAGATGCAACCCGTCCATCTTATACAGGTCACACCTGCCCCGGAAGAGCTCCCAGTGGTCCAGAAAACGGAAACCCTCCCTCCTACACCAGCTGTTTAGCCACGTGTTTGTCTGCTCTATCTTCCTATTTCTAGCCTCACTGGCACGTGGCACAGGGAGTAATCCCGAGATTACAACCCTCGAGGTCCTGTCCTTTAACTTTCTGCCTAGCTCCCTGAACTCCTGCTGCAGGACCTCATGCCCCTTCCTGCCTATGTCGTTAGTACCAATATGTACAACGACCTCTGCCTGTTTGCCCTCCCCCTTCAGAATTCCCTCTACCCGTTCGGAGACATCCTGGACCCTGGCACCAGGGAGGCAACATACCATCCTGGAGTCTCTTTCACGTCCACAGAAGCGCCTATCTGTGCCCCTGACTATAGAGTCCCCTATTACTATTACTCTTCTGCGCTTTGACCCTCCCTTCTGAACATCAGAGCCAGCCGTGGTGCCACTGCTCTGGCTGCTGCTGTTTTCCCCCGATAGGCTATCCCCCCCGACAGTATCCAAAGGGGTATATCTGTTCGAGAGGGGGACAACCACAGGGGATTCCTGCACTGACTGCCTGCCCTTTCTGGTGGTCACCCATTTCTCTGCCTGCACCTTGGGTGTGACCACATTTACATAACTGCGATCTATGACGCTTTCCGCCACCTGCATGCTCCTAAGTGCATCCAATTGCTGCTCCAACTGAACCATGCGGTCTGTGAGGAGCTCCAGTTGGGTGCACTTTCTGCAGATGAAGCCACCCGGGACGCTGGAAGCCTCCCGGACCTGCCACATCTCACAGTCAGAGCACAGCACCCCTCTAACTGACATTGCGTCAATTAATTAAAATTAAAATTTGTCTTTTTTTTTATAAATACTTTTTTTTTTTTAATTGCAAAGTTACTGTCAACTATCTGTTTCCTAGCACTAAATTTCTAATAGAAATGCGATAGCTAACTATAATACTCTCCGATCTCTGGCTTAGATATCCTCTAAATTATAATTAAGTTATTATGTTTAATTAGTTCCCAAATATTATTTAAATTTAGGTTAGAATCCCAACCAGCCACTCAGGTCACAGCTTTTCTGTGATGTCGCTTCAATTTCCCCCCCGACACACACAATTTGAAAAAAGGTATAAAAGTAAAAATCACTTACTTGCCTTCTGAGTGTCTGAGATGTTCTCAGGTTCTCTCGCTGACAGAGACTGCTCCTCCACCACCGAACCTTGACCTCCAAGAAGGCCCCTGCGCACCGCTGCCGCCGAAATCCAATGGGCTGCTCAATGACCATGACGTGTAGAACCCCTCCGCGCTTCCCCTCAATTCGAACTTAACCTTCTCAAGGGTCAAGTATTCCAACAGGTCCCCCCGCCACGCCTGGGCACTGGGTGGAGAGGCTGCTCTCCATCCCAGCAGGATCCGCCTTCGGGCGATCAACGAGGCGAAGGCTATGATATCTGCCTCCGCTCCCGTTTCCAACCCTGGCTGGTCCGACACCCCGAATATGGCCACTTGGGGACCCGGGTCCAGTTTCACACGCACCACCTTGGAAATTACCCTAAACACCTCCTTCCAGATTTTCAATGAAGCTATTATTACCGGACTCCCTGAATATTTCCCCAGAGCTATTGGGAGCGGCGCTGTTGCCAGTGCCTTCAATCCCGACCCCCTGCACAAACTCTCCTCCATTCTGACCCACTGAGAATCCACCCCAGCTCCGCACTTTCTCCACGTTCGCCGCCCAGTAGTAGTACAACAGGTTCGGGAGACCCAAACCCCCTGCCTGCCTTCCCCTCTGTAGCAGCACCTTTCTCACTCCCCATATTAATGAGGTAATCCTTCCCTCAATCTCCCTGAAAAAAGACTTTGGCAGGAAAATTGGTAGGCATTGAAAAATAAACAGGAATCGCGGCAACACATTCATTTTAACCTTCTGTACCCGACCCGCCAGTGACAGAGGAAGGCCATCCCACCTTGCCAGATTGGCTTTCACTCTCCCCATCAAACTAGTGATGTTGTACCTGCGAAGCCTCCCCCCACTCCCGGGCAACCTGCACCCCCAGATACCTAAAATGAGTCCCTGCTCTACGGAATGGCAGCCCCCCCACCCCTGCCCCCACCCCCGGCCGAGACACCACAAAATACTCACTCACTCTTGTCCAGGTTCAACTTGTACCCCGAGAAAGACCCAAATACCCGCAGTAGCTCCAATATTCCTCCTATCGACGCACTCGGCTCCGACACATACAGCAGCAAGTCGTCGGCATATAAGGACACCCTATGCTCTATCCCCCCCCCCCCCCCCCCCGCGCTATTCCTTTCTATGCTCCCGAACCTCTCAATGCGATGGCCAACGGCTCAATCGCAAGTGCAAACAGCAGGGGGACATAGGACATCCCTGTCTCGTCCCACGGTGGAGAGAAAAGTATATTATTTGTGCGGACACTCGCCTTCGGTTCCTTATATAATAGCTTTACCCAGTTCACAAACCTTGGTCCAATCCCAAACCGCTCCAGCACTGCCATCAGGTACCCCCATTCTACCCGATCAAACGCCTTCTTGGCGTCCAATGCCACAACTACCTCTGTTTCCTTTCCTTCCGCCGGTGCCATAAAAATGATCAAAACCCTCCTAATGTTCGAAAACAGCTGCCTCCCTTTCACGAACCCCGTCTGATCCTCCCCTATCACCTTCGGAAGGCACTCCTCCAGCCTACCCGCCAGTACCTTCGCCAACACTTTTACGTCCACATTCAGAAGTGATATGGGCCGATATGACCCACACTTTGTCGGATCCTTATCTTTTTTTAGTAACAGGGAAATCGATGCCTGCCCCAAGGTTTGTGGCAACACCCCCTTCCCTATCACCTCTTCAAACATCCCCACCATCAGGGGTGCCAATCTATCCTTAAATTTTTTATAATATTCCACCGGAAACCCATCCGGCCCTGCCACCTTCCCCGACTGCATCCTCCCAATCGCATCCTTTATCTCCTGCTCCACTATTGCTCCTTCTAATGTAGCCCTGTCCCCCTCCCCTAGCCTCGGGTACTCCAACCCATCTAGAAATTCCTGCATCTCACGGTCTCCCCCGAGTGGCTCTGACTTGTACAACCTCTCATAAAACTCCTCAAAAACCTTGTTGATCAGCACTGGGGCCACCACCAACTTCCCTGCCCTATCCTTCACCTGAAGAATTTCCCTTGCTGCTGCCTCTCTCCGGAGCTGACCTGCTAACCTACCCCCGCCTTATCTCCATGTTTATAAACTGCACCCCTTGCTCGTCTCAGTTGACGCACCGCCTTCCTGGTGGACAGTCGGTCGAAGCTCGCCTGTAGTTCCTTCCTCTTTTCCAGCTTCGCCGGGTCCCCATCCTCTGCATACCTCCTATCTACCTCCAACATCTCATCTATTAGCCTCTGCCGCTCCAACCTCTCCTCTTTATCCACCCTGGCCTTAAACAAAATTACCTCACCTCTCACCACCGCCTTTAGAGCCTCCCAGACGACTGCCTTCAACACCTCACCCGCACAATTCTCCATCTGGAAGCGTACCCTTTTGCTGACCAGCACCGCTATGCCTCGAGCCCTTCCATCAAATCCGGAGTGAAACACTTGGCTAACCCAGCCCTTTTTAAGTCTCACCTGGTCCTTCACCCTCAAGTGAGTCTCCTGCAGCATTTCTACATCGGCTTTCAAACTTTGAAGATGTGCCAGCACCCTTGACCTCTTGACCAGACCTCCTAGCCCTCTCACGTTCCACATGATTATCCTTACTGGGGGTCTCTCACCCCCCCCCCCACCTTTCTTATTCACCATCACCATACCCCCGGGCCCTGCCCCATAAGCCTGACCTGCTCCTGTCCATTGTTAACATCGAACCCCTTCTCCCCTTCCCAAGAACTCCCCCTACAAAAATATCCCCCAACATCCATCCCTCCACCCCCTCTCGCTCGCCTCGTAGGCCCATTGAAGCCTGCTATCCAGGCTCCAACGTCCGCAGTCCTCCTCTCACCTCACCCCCGTTCACTAACTGACTTTAGTTAGCTAGCGCGGGTGGCTCCCCCCGCCAAGACGCCTCGCCCCCTTCCACCCAGTCCCAGAGAAAGAAACACCAAAACAAACCCAACAATCCAACCCCTACAATTCACTAACATAACATTTAACCGTCGCAACACAGAACGCCATTAATTTGAACTCTGTAACAATGCAAAGAGAAGTAAATTTCAATACAAATCAAAGCTGTAGCATTTGTACATTTTCCAGCCGCTAAAACACAGTCCACAGTCTCTCTTCCAGTTCCGCTATTCACGTCTGTCCCAAGCCTTCTGCCCTCACGACCGCCTCAGCCGCCTCCGCTGTCTCAAAATAAAAGTCTTTGGCGTTATATGCTACTCTCAACTTCGCCGGGTACACCACACCAAATCGCACCCCCTTCTTGTACAAAGCCGCCTTCACTCGCCCAAAAGCCGCTCGTCTTTTTGCCAACTCCACCGTCCAGTCCTGGTAGATCCGAACCATAGTACCATCCCACAGCACCTCACGCTCCTGCTTCGCCCAGCTTAATACTTTCTCCTTCATGCAAAACTTATGGAAGCAGATAATTACTGCCCTTGGCGGCTCGTTCACTTTGGGCTTCGGCCTTAATGACCGATGAGCTCGGTCTAGCTCGTACAGGGTGGGGCTCTCACCCTCCCCCATCAACTCCGCCAACTTCTTAGCAAAGTATTGCGTTGGCCTTGGGCCCTCTGTCCCTTCAGGCAAGCCCACAATTCTCAAATTGTGCCGCCTTGAGCGGTTTTCCAAGTCTTCCAGCTTTGCTCGGAGTCCTCTGTTAACCTCGACCACCCTCCGCAGCTCGTCCCCCATCGAGGTGACCTGGTCGCTGTGTCGTGTCACGGCCTCCTCCACCTCCTTCATCTTCTCGCCCTGCTCTCTCACCTCGGCCAATGCCTTTGCCACCTCCACCCTGATCGGGCCGATTGCCTCCTCCAACAATGACCTCAACACGACCGCCATCTCTTTCCTCAGGATCTCCATGTGCCTCACCAAACATTGTTCCAGCTCCACCACCATCACCTCGGTCATCTTCTCCACCGTAAGTAGTGCGGCCCCACCTTGCAGTTCGGCTTCCGCCATCCTGGCAACACTTTTGCTCATCTGCTCCTTCGGCTGGAACCCGCGTTTCCTCCTTTCTTCGACGCTGCTCTTCGCATCCTTTAGCGGCTTATTGTTTTATATCTTCTTTCCTTTCTCCTCTCTCCCCCTTCACCCTCCTGCCCTTCATCAATCTGACATTCTTCTTTTTTGAAAAAAAAACTTTTACCAAACTTCCTTAAATCTTTTTTCTCTCTGCTCTGCATTCACCTGGGACCAGGCTTCAAGCTTCTTTCTTCTTCCTAGGTGGGAGCCATCCGACGTGGAGCACCCTCCCTACATGGTGCCCTGGCCTCGGGCCTGCCGCCACGGCCTCCTCATAGCTCTGCCCCCGCTGCTCTGACCTGCCGGGCCCGGCGCCTCAGCCCCCGCCGCCCGACACCCGCGCGGGGTTCTTCACCCGTTTTTAAACCGGCCCCGCTGGCTGCTCGTGGCAGCCCCAAAGGCCGACGATAGTCGGGGGGGGGGGCGCGTGAGGACTCGGGGATTTCCCCTAAATCGTCGCGAATCGCGGCCACCGGCGGGAGCTCTTTTTTTTGCGGCCGCCCTGCTCGCCCACGCCTCCCCCACTAACTGATATTGTTAATAGCTCTTTTTCTTCACATGCTGTCTCCCACTCTTCAAAAGAAACCGGAGACCTTTTTAAAAATTCTTTCATGAGATGTGGGCATCGCTGGGCTGAGCCAGCATTTGTTACCCATCCCTAAGTGCCCTTGAACTGAGGGGTTTGCTGGACCATTGCAGAGGGCAGTAAAGAGTCAACCACATCACTTCCGGTGGCGACTATGAGGGAGTAGCTCGCACATTTGGCATCATCAGCTGTCATCAGAGCATGCAAAGAAACCTTCGCTCGCCAAACACAGTCATCAGTCGTGCAGGCGTATGACCTCCGGATAATTTGAAAAATAGTCAATTATAATGACATAGTCCCTGCCGAGCGCATGAAAGAGATCCACACCCACCTTCGCCAAGTGGGACGTTACCAACTCATGGGGCTGAAGCGTCTCAGGGGGTTGCGCCGGCTGAAACCTTTGGCAGGTGGGGCAGTTGAGCACCATGTTAGCGATGTCGTCGCTGATGCCCGGCCAGTACACAGCTTCTCGGGCCCTCCGCCTGCACTTCTCAACCCCGAGATAGCCTTCGTGCAGTTGTTCGAGGACAAGCCGCTGCATGCTGTGTGGGATCACAATCCGGTCCAACTTTAGGAGGACACCATCAACGACGGCCAAGTCGCCCCGGACATTGTAGAATTGTGGGCACTGTCCTTTGAGCCACCCTTCTGTCATGTGGCTCATCACACATTGTAGAAATGGGTCAGCCGCAGTCTCACGGCGAATGTGGACCAGACGTGCATCAGTAGCCGGCAGATTGGCCGATGTGAAGGCTACTTGTGCGTTGACCTGACAAACGAACCCCTCCGATTCGGGCGGTGTGCTCACTGCTCTGGACAGGGCATCCGCGATGATGAGGTCCTTTCCCGGGATGTAGACAAGTTGGAAGTCGTACCTCCGGAGCTTGAGCAGAATGCGCTGGAGGCGAGGGGTCATATTGTTGAGGTCCTTCTGAATGATGGCGACCAGGGGGCGATGGTGGGTCTCTACAGTGAACTGCGGAAGACCATACACATAATCGTGGAATTTGTCGATGCCGGTAAACAAACCCAGGCACTCCTTCTCAATCTGCGCATAGCGCTGTTCTGTGAGGGTCATGGCCCGCGAGGCATAGGCAACCGGGGCCCATGGTGCAATGTCGTCCCATTGGAGGAGTACCGCCCCAATGCCGGACTGGCTGGCATCAGTCGATATCTTTGTGTCCTGAGTGGTGTCGAAGAATGCCAATTTTGGGGCGGTGGTGAGCTTGATCTTGAGCTCCTCCCATTCCTTCTGGTATGCGGGCAGCCACTAGAATTCCGTTGTCTTCTTGACCAGGTGGCAAAGAGCCGTTGTGTGAGAGGCAAGGTTGGGAATAAATTTCCCCAGGAAGTTGACCATCCCAAGAAAGCGTAACACTGCCTTCTTGTCTGCCGGCTGCGGCATGGCTGCAATAGCTGCCACTTTGTCGGCATCCGGACGCACCCCTGACCGGGATATGTGGTCCCCCAGAATCTTTAGCTCAGTTTGGCCAAAAGAACACTTGGCTCGGTTGAGGCGCAGGCCGTATTCTCGTATCCGTGCAAAGACACGCTGGAGACGACTGATGTGCTCCTGTGGTATGGTGGACCAGATGATGTCGTCGTCAACATAGACGCGTACCCCTTCGATGCCCTCCATCATCTGTTCCATGATGCGATGCCGAGATGATGCCGAATGGCAACCTGTTGTAGCAGTACCTGCCGAAAGGAGTGTTGAAGGTGCACAGCTTCCTGCTGGACTGATTCCAGCTGAATCTGCCAAAAGCCCTTTGAAGCATCAAGCTTGGTGAAAATTTTAGCCCGGGCCATTTCACTCGTGATCTCTTCCCGTTTGGGTATGGGGTAGTGTTCCCTCATGATGTTATTGTTCAGATCTTTCGGGTCGGTGCAGATCCGGAGCTCGCCGGCGGGCTTTTTTACGCACACCATGGAGCTGACCCATGGCGTTGGCTCCGTGACCCGGGAAAGCACTCCTTGGTCCTGCAGGTACTGCAGCTGCTGCTTGAGGCGGTCCTCGAGTGGTGCTGGGACTCTACGAGGTGCGTGAATGACCGGGGTGGCGTCCGGTTTGAGCCGTATTCTGTAAGTGTAGGGAGTGTGCCCATGCCCTCGAAAACTTCCTGGTTGTGGGTGAGGAACGAGTGGAGCTGCGCCCTAAAGTCTGTATCAGGGAAATCGGACGTGCCTTCTGGAGACAAAGTGTGTACCCGCTGAACGAGGTGGAGGATCTTGCACGCCTGTGCGCCTAACAGAGAGTCCTTCGAGGATCAGAAGGGATTTCAGAAGATTTCAGGCGGGATAGAGGGGGATGTAAAAGGGGAGGCGGAGTTGCGCTACTGGTTAGGGAGAATATCACAGCTGTACTGCAGGAGGACACCTCAGAGGGCAATAAGGCAATATGGGTAGAGATCAGGAATAAGAAGGGTGCAGTCACAATGTTGGGGGTTTACTACAGGCCTCCCACCAGCCAGTGGGAGATAGAGGAGCAGATAGATAGACAGATTTTGGAAAAGAGTAAAAACAACAGGGTTGTGGTGATGGGAGACTTCAACTTCCCCAATATTGACTGGGATTCACTTACTGCCAGGGGCTTAGACGGGGCGGAGTTTGTAAGGAGCATCCAGGAGGGCTTCTTAAAACAATATGTAGACAGTCCAACTAGGGAAGGGGCGGTACTGGACCTGGTATTGGGGAATGAGCTCGGCCAGGTGGTAGATGTTTCAGTAGGGGAGCATGTCGGTAACAGTGACCACAATTCAGTAAGTTTTAAAGTACTGGTGGACAAGGATAAGAGTGGTCCTAGGATGAATGTGCTAAATTGGGGGAAGGCTAATTATAACAATATTAGGCGGGAACTGAAGAACATAGATTGGGGGCGGATGTTTGAGGGCAAATCAACATCTGACATGTGGGAGGCTTTCAAGTGTCAGTTGAAAGGAATTCAGGACCGGCATGTTCCCGTGAGGAAGAAGGATAAATACGGCAATTTTCGGGAACCTTGGATAACGAGAGATATTGTAGGCCTCGTCAAAAAGAAAAAGGAGGCATTTGTCAGGGCTAAAAGGCTGGGAACAGACGAAGCCTGTGTGGAATATAAGGAAAGTAGGAAGGAACTTAAGCAAGGTGTCAGGAGGGCTAGAAGGGGTCACAAAAAGTCATTGGCAAATAGGGTTAAGGAAAATCCCAAGGCTTTTTACACGTACATAAAAAGCAAGCGGGTAGCCAGGGAAAGGGTTGGCCCACTGAAGGATAGGGAAGGGAATCTATGTGTGGAGCCAGAGGAAATGGGTGAGGTACTAAATGAATACTTTGCATCAGTATTCACCAAAGAGAAGAAATTGGTAGATGTTGAGTCTGGAGAAGGGTGTGTAGATAGCCTGGGTCACATTGAGATCCAAAAAGATGAGGTGTTGGGTGTCTTAAAAAATATTAAGGTAGATATGTCCCCAGGGCCTGATGGGATCTACCCCAGAATACTGAAGGAGGCTGGAGAGGAAATTGCTGAGGCCTTGACAGAAATCTTTGGATCCTCACTGTCTTCAGGGGATGTCCCGGAGGACTGGAGAATAGCCAATGTTGTTCCTCTGTTTAAGAAGGGTAGCAAGGATAATCCAGGGAACTACAGGCCGGTGAGCCTTACTTCAGTGGTAGGGAAATTACTGGAGAGAATTCTTCGAGACAGGATCTACTCCCAGTTGGAAGCAAATGGACGTATTAGTGAGAGGCAGCATGGTTTTGTGAAGGGGAGGTCGTGTCTCACTAACTTGATAGAGTTTTTCGAGGAGGTCACTAAGATGATTGATGCAGGTAGGGCAGTGGATGTTGTCTATATGGACTTCAGTAAGGCCTTTGACAAGGTCCCTCATGGTAGACTAGTACAAAAGGTGAAGTCACACGGGATCAGGGGTGAGCTGGCAAGGTGGATACAGAACTGGCTAGGTCATAGAAGGCAGAGAGTAGCAATGGAAGGATGCTTTTCTAATTGGAGGGCTGTGACCAGTGGTGTTCCACAGGGATCAGTGCTGGGACCTTTGCTGTTTGTAGTATATATAAATGATTTGGAGGAAAATGTGACTGGTCTGATTAGTAAGTTTGCAGACGACACAAAGGTTGGTGGAATTGCAGATAGCGATGAGGACTGTCAGAGGATACAGCAGGATTTAGATTGTTTGGAGACTTGGGCGGAGAGATGGCAGATGGAGTTTAATCCGGACAAATGTGAGGTAATGCATTTTGGAAGGTCTAATGCAGGTAGGGAATATACAGTGAATGGTAGAACCCTCAAGAGTATTGAAAGTCAAAGAGATCTAGGAGTACAGGTCCACAGGTCACTGAAAGGGGCAACACAGGTGGAGAAGGTAGTCAAGAAGGCATACGGCATGCTTGCCTTCATTGGCCGGGGCATTGAGTATAAGAATTGGCAAGTCATGTTGCAGCTGTATAGAACCTTAGTTAGGCCACACTTGGAGTATAGTGTTCAATTCTGGTCGGCACACTACCAGAAGGATGTGGAGGCTTTAGAGAGGGTGCAGAAGAGATTTACCAGAATGTTGCCTGGTATGGAGGGCATTAGCTATGAGGAGCGGTTGAATAAACTCGGTTTGTTCTCACTGGAACGAAGGAGGTTGAGGGGCGACCTGATAGAGGTCTACAAAATTATGAGGGGCATAGACAGAGTGGATAGTCAAAGGCTTTTCCCCGGGGTAGAGGGGTCAATTACTAGGGGGCATAGGTTTAAGGTGAGAGGGGCAAGGTTTAGAGTAGATGTACGAGGCAAGTTTTTTACGCAGAGGGTAGTGGGTGCCTGGAACCCGCTATCGGAGGAGGTGGTGGAAGCAGGGACGATAGTGACATTTAAGGGGCATCTTGACAAATACATGAATAGGATGGGCATAGAGGGCTACGGACCCAGGAAGTGTAGAATATTGTAGTTTCGTCGGGCAGCATGGTCGGCACGGGCTTGGAGGGCCGAAGGGCCTGTTCCTGTGCTGTACATTTCTTTGTTCTTTGTTCTTTGATCCAACTATCTCAAACGACAGTGTGGCTGTATGTGAATTGTGTGCAACCTCGAGCTGGCAGGACCCCATGGCCGGGATAACGTTTCCGTTATAATCAACCAGCTGACAGTGGGATGGCAGAATCGGTGGTTTAACCTTCAAGGTGTGGAAGGCTGACCATGCAATGAGATTGGCGGAGGCCCCAGTGTCTAAGTGGAATGTGATTGGTGATCGGTTGACCGTTAGGGTGGCACACCATTCATCGCCCGGATTAACGCTGTGCACTGGCATCGGCTGGTGGGTCCGACTTGGGGACATGCGGTTCTTGTTTATTACTGCAACATGTCCGAGATGACCCCAAAAACTATCTGATCCTGAATCATGGAGTCGGAGGTGGCCTCATAGCCGCAGGACTTCGCGAGGATATGGAGGTGTGTCAAATAAGATTGAAAAGGTTCATCCTTACCCTGCAGGCGCTGCTGGAAGAGGTACCTCTCGAAGCTCTCATTAACTTACACATTGAAGTGTTCCTCAAATTTCAGCAGGACCATTTTGTACTTCGTCTTGTCCTCGCCTTCCGCGAATGCCAGGGAGTTGTAGATGTGGATGGCGTGTTGCCCCGCCGTGGAGAGGAGGAGGGCGATCTTCCTGGTGTTCGATGCATTCTCCCTGTCTGTGGCTTCTAGGAAGAGCTGGAAGCGCTGTTTAAACAGCTTCCAGTTTACGCCGAGATTTCCAGCGATCCGGAGCGGCTGCGGTGGGCTGATGGTTTCCATGGCGCAGGATGGCGGGTTTCTGAAGAGGTGCAGGTAAGTCTCAGTCGCTGGCGAGTTTCCAGTCCTGGTATCTTGTTGTGTTGGGTGTTCCGATACACAAACAAACCAACACGGTTGTAGATGGTACAACTCTGTTTTATTATTCTGTACAATAATAACGATTAACTTCTGGCTGTGGTTCGTACTTCACCAGCTAACCTGTGGACCCAGCCCGAGCACTATCTTAGTGAGGCACTCAGCACATGGTGTATGTCTGAGTGGCACGCTGTGAGCTCTGTGCCCTGAGCTATCTCCTGCTGGAATGCGCGGGAACTGTGGTGTTCCCTGTTTTATAGTGCGTGTGCTCTCACTGGTGATTGGCTGCGGTGTTGTGTGTGTGTTGGTTGGTCCATCTACCTGTCCATCAGTGTGTGAGTGTGATTGCACCATGATATGTTAATGTGGATATCATGACACACATCACCTCCGGTGGCGACTATGAGGGAGTAACTCGCACATTTGGTGGCTCCCGCTCTGGCTACACATTCAGACCTTTCACCCCGACTTTGTTTGAGTTTTTAAGCGCTGGACTTGAAGAAACAGTGAATAAGTGTCTGGTGTACAAATTGGTTTCTGGAACAGAGAGCCCGAAGGGATCGAAAGGGAAGAAACAAAAAGACAGGCTCGAGCTGGGCGTTGGCTGCAGCAGCGGACAAGATGGCCGGTGTCCAGACCCCTGGGGCTTCGGCCCAACCATCAACGGAGGAGCTGATGCAGGTCATCCGGGAAGGCTTCGCCAGACAGAAACAGGAATGTCTGGACCCGATTAAGGAAACGGTGGAGAGGATGGAGCGGAGGCTAGATGCCCAGGACCGGACGATCCAGAAACTGGAGAAGGTGCTAGCTGAACAGGAGGAACACCAGACGGCGGTGGAGATGGAGGTGGGGATGCTGGGGGACCGGCAAAAAAGGCTGCTGGAGCAGGTAGAGGATTTGGAGAACAGGTCCCGTAGGCAGAACCGAAGGATTGTTGGCCTCTCGGAGCGGGCGGAGGGGACCGATTCCGGGGAGTTTGTTCCAGAAGCTTCTGGGAGATGGGGCTTTCCCCCGACCGTTGGAGGTGGATCGGGCGGACAGAGCGCTGGCGAGGAAGCCGCGGCAGGAAGACCCCTCGGGCGATGGTGGTCAGGTTCTACAGGTACCTGGATAAGGAGCGCATTCTCCAGTGGGCCAAGCGCACGCGGAGCTGTAAGTGGGACAACAGCATTCTGCGGGTGTACCAAGATCTAAGGGTGGAGGTGGCCAAGAGGAGGGCAGGCTTGAATCAAGTCAAGTCGATCATGTTCAAGAAGCAGGTTAAGTTTGGATTGTTGTATCTGGCGCGACTTTGGGTTACGCATGAGGACCAACATCATTACTTTGAGTCGCCCGAGGACGCTATGGAGTTCGCCAGGAGAGAAGGACTGGTGCCAACTTGAGAACATTCCGCCCTAAGTTTGAGACTGTTTTTCCTATTCGTTTTAAATGCTGTTTGCACTGATTTATTCATTTGTTCGTTTTCGTTGTTGGCTTTTCTCTTTGATAATTGTGTTTTGTTTAAGAAGGGGAAAGCAGCAAAAAATGGATTTAACTTCCTGAAACTTGCGGAGCTGGGATGTTTCTTCAGTCAAAGTAGAAGCTACAGTGGGAATCGTCCGCCAAAACAGAAAAGGTCTGCTCCAACAGGAGGACAGTGAGCCAAGAATATTGTCACCATGGTCCGTGGGGGAGCAAAGCCCATCTAACGGTCAGCCCCCATGAATACTGGGACACAGCTCTTGTGCACCTGGTATCAATTTGTTTTTTGGGACATCAAGGGAATTGATCCACCTCTGGCCCTCCGATCCACATTACATCTGCAGCTACTGATTTGTTAGATGTATCCTTACCCTCATTCTCTTCGTCCCCACTAAAGCATTGCTCTCTCTCACACTGACCAATCCGCGCCCCCCACCCCCATTACCTCCACTCCCATAAGTCCAAGAGAAGCAGGCTTGAACTGGCGGATGACTGGTTTAGCCATTTATGTCCAGAATTGGCTGGATCACATCGCTATCAAGGTCCGACTCCTGTCTGCTACAACAGGTCACGAATCCAGGATCATGCTGAGGCACAAAGATAATCCCCCAGTTCTTTTCACTCCTGACTCCTCCCCTGTCACCAAAAAGTGCAAGGAGCTCATGGATCGCCCCTCACTCGGTGGCAACGCTCTATCACTAAGATCAAGGCCATCCGATCAGTTGCCTCTGTCACATCGCTCCTAGCCCACAGGTCCAAGCTTCCTCTGAAGACCAACTCCAGCAAAGCAGCGCCCCCCAACTTCCAGTTTTGCATTTTGAATCCATATCACTCTCTACTTTCTCTCCTATCTCATGACTCTCACATTGTCCATGAAACCCACCTAATGCTTCCTCTACCTACCCCCATTAAACTGCTGGCCAACAAATTGCCCTTTCCGGCTCCCATGTTAGCTGATATTAAATAAACATTCTATTAAGGCATTTATAAATTTTTAACAACAATTTCAAGAGGAAAAACAACAAAGTAAGTAACACCCACCCAACCAACAACCACACCCAGCCAACATAGCTTACATACACAGCCCCCCAGTCCCCCTCCCCCACTAACTGATAGTGTTTTTTTTTCTTTTTTCTTAAATTTAGATTACCCAATTATTTTTTCCAACTAAGGTGCAATTTTAGTGTGGCCAATCCACCTACCCTGCACATTTTTGGGTTGTGGGGCCGAAATCCATGCAGACACGGGGAGAATGTGCAAACTCCACACGAACAATGACCCAGAGCCGGGATCAAACCTGGGACCTCCATAAGACCATAATTCAGAGGAGCGGAAGTAAGGCCATTCGGCCCATCGAGTCCACTCCACCATTCAATCATGGCTGATTTCAAGTCCATTTTCCCGCTCTCTCTCCATAGCCCTTAATTCCTCGAGAAATCAAGAATTTATCAACTTCTGTCTTAAAGACACTCAATGTCCCGGCCTCCACCGCCCTCTGTGGCAATGTATTCCACAGACCCACCACTCTCTGGATGAAGAAATTTCTCCTCATCTCTGTTCTAAAGTGACTCCCTTTTATTCTAAGGCTGTGCCCCTGGGTCCTAGTCTCCCCTGCTTATGGAAACAACTTCCCTATGTCCACCCTATCTAAGCCATTCATTATCTTGTAAGTTTCTATTAGATCTCCCCTCAACCTCCTAAACTCCAATGAATATAATCCCAGGATCCTCAGACGTTCATCGTATGTTAGGCCTACCATTCCTGGGATCATCTGTGTGAATCTCCGCTGGACCCGCTCCAGTGCCAGTATGTCCTTCCTGAGGTGTGGGGCCCAAAATTGCTCACAGTATTCTAAATGGGGCCCAATTAATGCTTTATAAAGCTTCAGAAGTACATCCCTGCTTTTATATTCCAAGCCTCTTGAGATAAATGACAACATTGCATTTGCTTTCTTAATTACGGACTCAACCTGCAAGTTTACCTTTGGAGAATCCTGGACTAGGACTCCCAAGTCCCTTTGCACTTCAGCATTATGAATTTTGTCACCGTTTAGAAAATAGTCCATGCCTCTATTCTTTTTTCCAAAGTGCAAGACCTCGCACTTGCCCACGTTGAATTTCATCAGCCATTTCTTGGACCACTCTCCTAAACTGTCTAAATCTTTCTGCAGCCTCCCCACCTCCTCAATACTACCTGCCCCTCCACCTATCTTTGTATCATCGGCAAACTTAGCCAGAATGCCCCCAGTCCCGTCATCTAGATCGTTAATATATAAAGAGAACAGCTGTAGCCCAACACTGAACCCTGCGGGACACCACTCGTCACCGGTTGCCATTCCGAAAAAGAACCTTTTATCCCAACTCTCTGCCTTCTGCCTAACAGCCAATCGTCAATCCATGTTAGTACCTTGCCTCGAATACCAGGGGCCCTTATTTTACTCAGCAGTCTCCCGTGAGGCACCTTATCAAAGGCCTTTTGGAAGTCAAGATAGATAACATCCATTGGCTCTCCTTGGTCTAACCTATTTGTTATCTCTTCAAAGAACTCTAACAGGTTTGTCAGGCACGACCTCCCCTTACTAAATCCATGCTGACTTGTCCTAATCTGACCCTGCACTTCCAAGAATTTAGAAATCTCATCCTTAACGATGGATTCTAGAATCTTGACAACAACCGAGGTTAGGCTGATTGGCCTATAATTTTCCATCTTTTTCCTCGTTCCTCCTCCGAACGGCTCCCGAAATTAGGCCCGAAGAAAGAGAGAGAACAAAACAGTCGGGAAAAAGCACCTTCTCCCACTCTTCACCGAATTACCTCACTGCACCAAATTACCAAATTCTCACTCGGTCTGTGTCTCTCTCACTCAGGCTGTGTCTCCTTGACCTGCTCCCAGTCGATTTTCGTCAGTTCCTCCCTCATGCCCCTGTAGTTACCTTTATTTAACTGTAACACTTTTACATCTGATTCTACCTTATTTCTTTCAAATTGGAGATTGAATTCTACCATATTATGATCACTGCCTCCTAAGTGTTCCCTTACATTAAGATCTTTAATCAAGTCTGGCTCATTACATAACACTAAGTCCAGAATGGCCTGTTCCCTCGTGGGCTCCATCACAAGCTGTTCCAAAAAGCCCTCCTGTAAACATTTAATTAATTCCCTTTCCTTGGGTCCACTGGCAGCATTACTTACCCAGTCCACCTGCATATTGAAGTCCCCATGATCACTGTAACCTTGCCTTTCTGACATGCACTTTCTATTTCGTGGTGCATTTTGTGCCCCGAGTCCTGACCACTGTTAGGAGGCCTGTACATAACTCCCATTATGGTTTTTTTGCCTTTGTGGTTCCTCAACCCTACCCACACAGACTCCACATCATCTGACCCTATGACGTTTAGTGCTATTGCTTTAATTTCATTCCTAATTAACAAGGCAACCCCGCCCCCTCTGCCCACCTCTCTGTCTTTTCGATAGGTTGTGAATCCCTGGATGTTTAAATGCCAGTCCTGAACCCCCTGCAACCACGTCTCTGTGATGCCTACCACATCATACCTGCCAGTCACAATCTGGGCCACAAGCTCATCTACCTTGTTCCGTACACTGCGCGCATTTAAATATAGCACCTTTAATTCTCTATTGACCGCCCCTTTTTGTTTTCTTAGTGTGGTGGACCTTGGTTTACTGAGCCTTTCCATACACTGTCATATTTTGTGACCTCAGCGCCGTGAGGCAGCTGTGCTAACCACTAGGCCACTAACTGATATTGTTAATAGCTCTTTTTCTTCACATGCTGTCTCCCACTCTTCAAAAGAAACCGGAGACCTTTATAAAAATTATTTCATGAGATGTGGGCATCGCTGGGCTGAGCCAGCATTTGTTACCCATCCCTAAGTGCCCTTGAACTGAGGGGTTTGCTGGACCATTGCAGAGGGCAGTAAAGAGTCAACCACATCACTTCCGGTGGCGACTATGAGGGAGTCGCTCGCACATTTGGTGGCTCCCGCTCTGGCTACACATTCAGACCTTTCACCCCGACTTTGTTTGAGTTTTTAAGCGCTGGACTTGAAGAAACCGTGAATAAGTGTCTGGTGTATAAATTGGTTTCTGGAACAGAGAGCCCGCGTTGGCTGCAGCAGCGGGCAAGATGGCCGGTGTCCAGACCCCTGGGGCTTCGGCCCAACCATCAACGGAGGAGCTGATGCAGGTCCACCGGGAAGGCTTCGCCAGACAGAAACAGGAATGTCTGGACCCGATTAAGGAAACGATGGAGAGGATGGAGCGGAGGCTAGATGCCCAGGACCGGACGATCCAGAAACTGGAGAAGGTGCTAGCTGAACAGGAGGAACACCAGACGGCGGTGGAGATGGAGGTGGGGATGCTGGGGGACCGGCAAAAAAGGCTGCTGGAACAGGTAGAGGATTTGGAGAACAGGTCCCGTAGGCAGAACCTAAGGATTGTTGGCCTCTCGGAGCGGGCGGAGGGGATCGATTCCGGGGAGTTTGTGGCGAACATGTTCCATAAGCTGCTGGGAGATGGGGCTTTCCCCCGACCGTTGGAGGTGGATCGGGCGTGCAGAGCACTGGCGAGGAAGCCGTGGCAGGGAGACCCGCCCTCGGGCGATGGTGGTCAGGTTCTACAGGTACCTGGATAAGGAGCGCATTCTCCAGTGGGCCAAGCGCACGCGGAGCTGTAAGTGGGACAACAGCATTCTGCGGGTGTACCAAGATCTAAGGGTGGAGGTGGCCAAGAGGAGGGCAGGCTTGAATCAAGTCAAGTCGATCCTGTTCAAGAAGCAGGTTATGTTCGGACTGTTGTATCCGGCGTGACTTTGGGTTACGCATGAGGACCAACATCATTACTTTGAGTCGCCCGAGGACGCTATGGAGTTCGCCAGGAGGGAAGGACTGGTGCCAACTTGAGAACATTCCGCCCTAAGTTTGAGACTGTTTTTCCTATTCGTTTTAAATGCTGTTTGCACTGATTTATTCATTTGTTCGTTTTCATTCTTGGCTTTTGTCTTTGATAATTGTGTTTTGTTTAAGAAGGGGAAAGTAGTTAAAGAATTATTCAATTGCGGTGGGTTTCTGTGTTGTGAGGGGGATGGCGCTGGGGATTTTTGAAGAGGTGGGGGATGGACGCTGCCAGGAGACGAGGCTACAGAGGCGCGGAGCACGGGCTGGGGGCAGGCCCAGGAAAGGGGATGGCTGACCGGCAAGGTGGAGGGGGGTCCCATGCCCCCCAACTAGGCAGGTCATGTGGAACTTTAGAGGGCTAAATGAGCCAGTGAAGAGGACAAAAGTGTTCGCGCATCTTAGGGCTTTCAAGGCGGGGTTAGTCAGGTATTCCGCTCAGGGCTAGATACTAAGACCAGGGGGGTCGCGATTCTGGTGAACAAGGGGGTGCAGTTTGAGGTGGGGAGTATTGTTTCGGATGGGGGAGGTCGCTACGTTATGGTTAGCTGTAAGCTGGAAAGATGAGGAGGGTCGGCCCTTAGAGGTTTAGAAGGCCGACAGGGAAGGAGTTCTCCTTTTTCTTGCACGTCCATAGGGTCTACTCCCAGATCGATTTTTTTATACTGAGTAGGGATCTACTGACAGGGGTGGTGGACGCGCAGTATTCGGCAATCACCATTTCCGACCATGCCCCGCATTGGGTCGAGCTACAGGTGAGTGAAGAGAGCTTCCAGCGCCCGCAGTGGAGGCTGGATGTGGGGCTGCTGGCGGATGAGGGGGTGTGCAAGAGGGTGAGGAAGTGTATACAAAACTACCTGCAGGTACGGGGGAAGTCTCAGCAGCGGTGGTGTGGGAGGCGCTCAAGGCAGTGCTGAGAGGGGAGCTGATTTCAATCCGGGCTCACAGGGAAAAGACGGACAGGGCAGAGACGGACCGACTGTTAGCAGAGATCCTGGAGGTTGACAGGAGCTATGCTGGGACCCCGAGTGCGGAGCTCTTGAGGGAACGGAGGAGGCTGCAGGTGGGGTTTGGGGTGGTGTCCACGGGTAAGGTAGTGGAGCAGCTCAGAAAGGCGAGGGATGCGGTATATGAACATGGAGAGAAAGCCAGCAGGATGCTGGCTCAGCAGCTCAGAAAGAGGGAGGCGGCTCGGGCAATAGGTAAAGTGGTGGATGGAGGTGGTAACTTGGTTGGGGATGCAGCGGGTGTGAACAGGGCTTTCAAGGACTTTTATAGCAAACTCGATAGCTCGGAGCCCCCCGCGGGGCTAGAGGGGATGAGATGCTTCTTAGACGGCCTGACATTCCCAAAAGTGGGCAGGGAGCTAGTAGAAGGGCTGGGCGCCCCGATCAGAGCGGAGGAGATATTAGAGGGCTTAAAGGCCATGCAGTCAGCTAAAGCCCCGGGGCTGGATGGGTACCCGGTAGAATTATATAAAAACTTCTCCGGGATGTTGGGGCCGCTGCTGGTCAAGGTTTTTAATGAGGCAAGGGACAGAGGGGTGTTGCCCCAGACCATGTCGCAGGCTACCATCTCCTTGATTTTAAAACGGGACAAGAACCCGGAGTCGTGAGGGTCTTATAGGTCGATCTCCCTTCTTAACGTGGATGCCAAACTGCTGGCAAACCTTTTGGCCACTAGGATTGAGGATTGTGTGCCGAGTGTTATTAGGGAGGATCAAACAGGGTTCGTTAAAGGTAGGCAACTGGTGGCGAATACAAGAAGATTGCTCAATGTGATCGTGATGCCCCAGAGGGAAAGGAGGTGGAGGTAGTGGTGGCAATGGACACTGAGAAGGCATTTGACCAGGTTGAGTGGGAATCCTTATGGGAGGTGCTGGGACGGTTTGGATTTGGGGTGGTTTCATCGACTGGGTCAGGCTGCTATATCAGGTCCTGGAGGCGAGTGTGAGGACAAACAGGACGACTTCCGACTATTTTAGACTGCACCACGGGACGAGACAGGGGTGCCCCCTCTCCCCACTGCGTTAGCTATAGAGCCGCTGGCAATTGCTCTGAGGGCTTCAGAGGGTTGGAAGGGGCTGGTTCGGGGGGGGGGGGGGGTGCTGGGTGGAGCATAGGGTTTCATTGTATGCAGATGACCTGCTTTTGTACGTTTCGGACCCGATGGCGGGGATGGACGGAATCATGGCGACCCTGGGGGAATTCGGCCGGTTTTCGGGGTACAAATTGAATATGACAAAAAGTGAAATGTTTGTAATTCAGGAGAGGGGCCACGGGGACCGGCTGAGGGAGCTGCTGTTCCGGTTAGTGGGGACAGTTCAGGTACCTGGGAATACAAGTGGCGCGGGATTGGGGTCGACTGCACAAGCTGAACCTCTCCCGGCCGGTTGATCAAATGCGAGAGGAGTTTCGGAGGTGGGTGCGCTCCTGCTGTCGTTAGCTGGGAGAGTACAGACAGTTAAAATGATGGTCCTCCTGAGGTACTTATTCCTGTTCCAGTGTCTCCCCATTTTCATTCCACGTTCCTTTTTTAAGAGGGTAAGCAAGATCATTTTGGGCTTTGTATGGGCGGGCAAGTCCCCGCGAGTGAAGAGGGTGATGCTCGAGCGGAACCGGGGGGGGGAAGGGGGGCTTGTACTGCTGAATTTCAGCAACTATTATTGGGCAGCTAACATAGTCATGATAAGGAAGTGGGTGGTGCGGGGGAGGCGGGGGCTTCCCTAGCTTGAGGGCGCTGGAGGCCAAGTTTGGGTTGACGAGGGGGAATGAATTCCGGTATATTTTGGTGCGGGACTTTTTGCGCAGGCAGGTGCCATCTTTTCAACCCTTGCCACTAAGGGGGATCCAAGATAGGGTAGTGTCTAGAGGATGGGTGGGAGAAGGAAGTGAATGTTTGCCACCTCGCTCGGAGGTGGGAACCATTCATTGACTTCTTTGCGGACAATTGATCGTCAGCAGGGGGGTCGGGGGGCAGGGTTACTGTACTTTGTTTACTGTACAGTCGTTTTGTTTTCTCGTTCTGTAATTCTACTGTTTACAATGCCAAAAAATACCTCATTAAAATTGTTTATCAAAAATAAGAGTGAACCACATTGCTGTGGGTCTGGAGTCACATGTAGGCCAGACCGGGTAAGGACGGCAGATTTCCTTTCCTAAAGGACATTAGTGAACCAGACAGGCTTTTACAACCAGCGATCTGTATTTCCACCATTGCTGAGACTAGTTTTCAATTTGTGAGGAAGTCCTGCCTCAGGGAGATGCCAATCAATCTGATTGGATGAGGTGGGAGCGATCGGATTTCCCAGAGGAGGGAGCGGGATGGGAGGGAGGTCCAGAGGCCACTGGGTATTATATGGTGTGTGGGGGAGGGGGGAATTCCTGATCATAAGAGGGCTTCTGATGGAGGTATCCCCATGCTCACCCCCCACTTCTGTACCTTCTGCCTGATGGAAGGGTCTGGAAGAAGGCAATGCCTGGGTGGGAGGGGTGTCTGATAATGCTGTCTGCCTTCCTGAGTGTGGTGGTATGTATTAGGGGTTATGTGGGACTGTGAAGCCGAGATGCTATTGGCTGACAGATCCCGGGTCCTGGTTGGCTGCTGACTCCTGGCTCCGCCCTGAAGGCGGAGTATAAGAACCCGAGCTTCTCCCCGCAGCTTCATTCTGTTGCTGAGCTGCTGGGGACAAGCATCGCTTAATAAAGCCTGGATCGACTTCATCACTTCTCGTCTCTCGTAAGTCATTGTGCGCTACAATTTATTAAACGAGCTTAAAAGACTATGGAGCTCCGGATCGCCCCGGAATGCCTGCGGATCAGCCCCCACGCAGCGAACTCGGCAGCAGTATTTAAACACTGGCAAGCATGCTTTGAAGGCTACCTCCGAACGGCCCCCGGCCGGATCACAGAAGACCTGAAAATGCAGGTCCTGCATTCGAGGGTAAGCCCGGAAATTTACCCTCTCATAGAAGACGCAGAGGATTTCCCAACGGCGCTCGCATTGCTGAAGAGTATCTCCGTTCGGCCCGTTAACCAGGTCTACGCGCGCCACCAACTCGCGACGAGACGGCAAAGTCCCGGAGAATCGCTAGACGAATTCTACGCCGCGCTGCTAATTTTGGGACGGGGCTGCAGCTGCCCGCCGGTGAACGCGATCGGACACACGGACATGTTAATTCGCGATGCGTTTGTGGCAGGTATGAACTCTCCCCAAATCCGCCAAAGACTTTTAGAAAGAGAGTCGCTAGGACTCTCAGAGGCACGGGCCCTTGCAGCTTCCCTAGATGTGGCCTCGCAAAACGCCCGCGCCTACGGCCCCGACCGCGCGGCAGCCCCTTGGGCTCCGTGGACCCCCGTCGTGACAAACTCCCCCCCCCCCCACCCCTCGCAAGCTTGCGTGGTTAAAGCACCAGACCATCCCGGGGGGGCCCGCTGCTATTTCTGCGGACAAGCGAAACACCCCCGGCAGTGCTGCCCGGCCCGCGCAGCTATTTGTAAAAGCTGCGGCAAGAAGGGCCATTACGCGGCAGTGTGCCGGTCCCGGGGGGGTCGCCGCAATCCCCGGAGAAGAACGAGCCCAGCACATCCCAAACGCTCCCCAACCCGCCCAGCGCCCCATGTGCGACCCGCGGGCGCCGCCATTTTGGGTCCCGGGCACCACAAGGGGAGGATGGGCGCCGCCATCTTGTGACCCCCCAGCCACGTGCGATTCATGGGGGCGGCCATTTTGTCCACCCCCCGACCACGTGCGATCCATGGGGGCGGCCATTTTGTCCACCCCCGGCCGCGTGCGATTCATGGACGCCACCATCTTGGTTGACAACAAAGGACCCCAGCATCGACGGCACCACGGGGACCGAAGAAGACGCCGCGACACTACTACCACGACTGGCTTCGGTGACACTGGATCAATCACGGCCCCGGACGCTCCAGACGACGACAACAATGGTGCTGGTCAACGGATACGAGACGCCATGCCTGATCGACTCCGAGAGCACTGAAAGTTTTATTCACCCAGACACAGTAAGACGCTGTTTTCTGATCATCCATCCAAGCACGCAAAAGATTTCCCTAGCTGCAGGATCCCACTCCGTAGAGATCAAAGGGTTCTGCATCGCGAACCTAACGGTGCAAGGGAGGGAGTTTAAGAACTACAGGCTCTACGTCCTTCCCCAACTCTGCGCGCCCACATTACTGGGATTAGATTTCCAGTGTAACCTGCAGAGCCTAACATTCCAATTCGGCGGCCCAATACCCCCACTCACTATCTGCGGCCTCGCAACTCTCAAGGTTGAACCGCCGTCCTTGTTTGCAAACCTCACCCCGGATTGCAAACCCGTCGCCACTAGGAGCAGACGGTACAGCGCCCAGGACCGGATATTTATTCGGTCTGAAGTCCAGCGGCTGCTGAAGGAAGGCATAATCCAGGCCAGCAATAGTCCCTGGAGAGCCCAGGTGGTAGTAGTAAAGACCGGGGAGAAGCAAAGGATGGTCGTAGACTATAGTCAGACCATCAACAGGTACACGCAGCTAGATGCGTACCCTCTCCCCCGCATATCCGACATGGTCAATCGGATTGCCCAGTATAAGGTCTTCTCCACCGTGGACCTCAAGTCCGCCTACCACCAGCTCCCCATCCGCCCAGGTGACCGCAAGTACACCGTCTTCGAGGCAGACGGGCGTCCATACCACTTCCTAAGGGTCCCATTTGGTGTCACAAACGGGGTCTCGGTCTTCCAACGGGAGATGGACCGAATGGTTGACCAGCACGGGTTGCAGGCTACGTTCCCGTATCTCGACAACGTAACCATCTGCGGCCACGATCAGCAGGACCACGACGCCAACCTCCAAAAGTTCCTCCAGACCGCTAACGCCCTGAACCTCACATATAACGAGGAAAAGTGCGTTTTTAGCACAAACCGGTTGGCCATCCTGGGATACATAGTGCGCAATGGGATAATAGGCCCCGACCCCGAACGCATGCGCCCCCTTATGGAATTCCCCCTCCCCCACTGCTCCAAAGCCCTGAAACGTTGCCTGGGTTTCTTTTCATATTACGTCCAGTGGGTCCCCCAGTATGCAGACAAGGCCCGCCCGCTAATACAGTCCACTACCTTCCCCTTGTCGACAGAGGCTCGCCAGGCCTTCAGCCGCATCAAAACGGATATCGCAAAGGCCACGATGCGCGCCATCGACGAGTCCCTCCCCTTCCAGGTTGGGAGCGACGCATCCGACGTAGCTCTAGCGGCCACCCTTAACCAAACGGGCAGACCCGTGGCCTTTTTCTCCCGGACCCTCCACGCCTCAGAAATCTGCCACTCCTCAGTGGAAAAGGAAGCCCAAGCCATAGTGGAAGCTGTGCGACATTGGAGGCATTACCTGGCCGGCAGGAGATTCACTCTCCTCACGGACCAACGGTCGGTAGTCTTCATGTTCGATAATGCACAGCGGGGCAAAATTAAAAATGACAAGATCTTAAGGTGGAGGATCGAGCTCGCCACCATCAACAATGAGAGCTTGTATCGTCCCGGAAAGCTGAACGAGCCGTCCGATGCCCTATCCCGCGGCACATGTGCCAACGCACAAATAGACCGCCTCCAAGCCCTCCACGAGGACCTCTGCCACCCGGGGGGTCACTCGATTGTACCATTTCGTCAAGTCCCGCAACCTCCCCTACTCTGTGGAGGAGGTCCGTACAGTCACCAGGAACTGCCACATCTGCGCAGAGTGCAAACCGCACTTTTTCAGGCCGGATAGTGCGCACCTGATCAAGGCTTCCCGCCTCTTTGAACGCCTCAGTTTGGATTTCAAAGGGCCCCTCCCCTCCACCGAGCGCAACGCATACTTCCTGAACGTGGTGGACGAGTACTCTCGTTTCCCCTTCGCCATCCCCTGCCCTGACATGACAGCGGCCACAGTCATTAAAGCCCTTGGCACCATATTCACACTGTTTGGTTGCCCCGCGTATATCCATAGCGACAGGGGGTCCTCATTCATGAGTGACGAGCTGCGCCAGTTCCTGCTCAGCAAGGGCATCGCCTCGAGCAGGACGACCAGTTACAACCCCCGGGGGAACGGGCAAGTAGAGAGGGAGAACGGCACGGTCTGGAAGACCGTCCTACTGGCCCTACAGTCCAGGGATCTCCCAGTTTCCCGGTGGCAGGAGGTCCTCCCGGACGCTCTCCACTCCATCCGGTCGCTGCTGTGTACCACCACTAACCAAACACCTCATGAGCGCCTCCTTGTCTTCCCCAGGAAGTCCTCCTCCGGAACGTCGCTGCCGACCTGGCTGGCGGCCCCAGGACCCATCTTGCTCCGGAAACATGTGCGGGCGCACAAATCGGACCCGTTGGTCGAGAGGGTTCACCTTCTCCACGCGAACCCGCAGTACGCCTACGTGGCGTACCCCAACGGCCGACAGGACACGGTCTCCCTGCGGGACCTGGCGCCCGCCGGCAACGCACACACACACCCCCGACACCGATCATCCCCTCCCTGCCACCGGCGCACCCCGCGACCGCCCCCTTCCCGGGGGGATCGGTCCTACTCCCGTGCCCGCCCAGGGGTAAAACAGGAACAAACACCGAAACGCTCCCGGAGACGACAACGCCTGAGCAAGCACCTGCACGACCACCGGGGCTGAGGCAATCGACGAGGAAGACCAGACCGCCCACTCGACTCGTGGAATCCGCGTGACACCAAGAATGTTGTTGTAACAAAAAAAAATGTTTTTGCTAATATTGTAAATAGTTCGCACAAACTTGTACATAGCCCAGTGTAGGGTTAAAACTGTAGTAACACTGTCCGAAATTTTCCTTCCAGGGCCAGCCTTGTAAACCCCTACCACCATGCGAACCACCACCCCGTGGGTTCCTTTTTAACAAGGGGTGAATGTGGTGGTATGTATTAGGGGTCATGTGGGACTGTGAAGCCGAGATGCTATTGGCTGACAGATCCCGGGTCCTGGTTGGCTGCTGACTCCTGGCTCCGCCCAGAAGGCGGAGTATAAGAACCCGAGCTTCTCCCCGCAGCTTCATTCTGTTGCTGAGCTGCTGGGGACAAGTCTCGCTGAATAAAGCCTGAATCGACTTCATCACTTCTCGTAAGTCATTGTGCACTACACCATCATTAACCCTCTCACAGCACTCCCCATCATTAACCCTCTCACAGCACTCCCCATCATTAACCCTCTCACACAGCACTCCCCATCATTAACCCTCTCACACAGCACTCCCCATCATTAACCCTCTCACATAGCACTCCCCATCATTAACCCTCTCACATAGCACTCCCCATCATTAACCCTCTCACAGCACTCCCCATCATTAACACTCTCACACAGCACTCCCCATTAACCCTCTCACACAGCACTCCCCATCATTAACCCTCTCACATAGCACTCCCCATCATAAACCCTCTCACAGCACTCCCCATCATTAACCCTCTCACATTGCACTCCCCTTCATTAACCCTCACATAGCACTCCCCATCTCGCTAGCGGGCAGGGTACAGTCGATTAAAATGATGATCCTCCCGAGGTTTCTTTTGTGTTCCAGTGCCTTCCTATTATGATTACCAAGGCCTGTTTTAAGCGGGTAGGTAGGAGCATCATGGGCTTTGTGTGGGCAAACAAGACCCCGAGGGTAAAGAGGGGGTTTCTGGAGCGTAGTAGGGTCAGAGGAGGGCTGGCGTGTCCGAATCTGGGTGGCCCACCACCCTAAAGATTGAGGCTGGGAAACAGCCCTGCAGTGGCCAATAATTGGCCACTTATGATCCTCAATTGGGACAAGGGTGGCAGCTCCCCATCTGAGGCCTTGCCTGCCCCAGTGTAAACTCATTGTGAGGTCAGGCTGGGCAGGACGGGAATCCTGTCCCTTCAATTTCCCACCTCGTTCCGCCCCGCCTAAAAACCCTCCCTGGGGTTAAAAATTAAATAAAATTCAGGCCTTTGTTTCTTTGTTCTGGAAAAAGAGGTAATGCTTGAAACATAAACGCATTCTCCCGTACGCCCCTTCCTCAGAGGAAGAACTCTTCACTCTCTGACCACACTCTCCAATTTGACACAGAATCAATTCCTACATTTAAACATCTTAACAGGTTGCATGATGTCCCTCCACTTTCTTCCCCAATCCCCATCGTCACTGAAAAATGTCCTTACTCGCATCTGAAACTTGGTTTATTTTTTCCTCGTTCTGCTCTGAATCCTGTTCCCTCCAAATAATCTGAAGCTTCATTGAAGCTTTCCAGAGAAGAGGAAAGTATGGAGGCTTCCTTCATCCATGGGCCTCCCCACCCCTCCCCCCACCCCCATTCTCCAGCGACAAAGGAATTTGTCAGCCGGCCCCCTGCTGCTCTCACAAGTTCAGCAATATCTCCCCATCGCCCCTCCCCCAGCAGCAAACTAACTATTTCCAATGGTAAAGTAAGGGCAGGACAGCGTGTGGGTCATACAGACCAATCTCCCTGATCGACCCCAAGCTCCTGGCTAAAGTCTTGGCGCTTAAAACTGAGGACTGTGTCCCGGAGGTGATCGGGGACGACCAAACAGGGTTTGTTAAAGGCAGACAGCTGGTAGCCAACTTGAGAAGACGACTCAATGTGATCATCATGCCCCCGGGGGCAGAGAGGTAATGATTAGGGGAGGGGTGGAGCACAGGGTATCGCTGACGACCTGCTCCTGTACGTATTGGACCTGCTGGCTGGGATGGACAGTATACTAGGAATATTGAGAGAATTTGGCAGGTTTTCAGGGTACAAACTGAACATGACTACGGGTGAGATGTTTGTAGTGCAGGCGAGGGGCCAGGAGAACAGGTTGAAGGGGCTGCCATTTAGGATGGTCGGAGAAAGTTTCCCAAACTTAGGGATACAGGTGGCGCGAGACTGGGGCAGGCTGCATAAGCTAAATTTGACTAGAGTGGTGGAGCAAATGAAAAGCGAGTTTAGGAGACGGGACGCACTCCCGCTATCACTTGCGGGGAGAGTGCAGACGGTAAAGATGACAATCCTCCCAAGATTTCTGTTTATTTTTCAGTGAGTCCCGATTTTCATCCCGCAGTCCTTCTTCAAAAGGGTCAACAAGATTATTATGGGCTTTGTCTGGGCGGGAAAGCCCCCGCGGGTGAAGAAAGCGATGCTTGAGAGGAACCGTAGCGAGGGGGGGGCTGGCGCTGCCGAACCTCAGCAACTACTATGGGCGGCCAACATAGCCATGGTAAGGAATTGGATGGTGGGTACGGGGTCTATTTGGGGGCAAGTGGACGCGGCTTCGTGCAGGGGTACCAGTTTGGCAGCCCTGGTCGTAGCGGTGGCAGCCCTGCGGATTTGGGGCCAGTGGAGGAGGCATGTAGGGGAGGTGGGAGCATCGGCCTGGTCTCCAATATGCGACAACCACCGATTCGCCCCTGGGAGTATGGACGGTGGATTCCGAGCGTGGCAGCGGTGGGAAGGATGGGCGATATGTTCTTGCGGGGGGAACTTCTCGAGCATGAAGGCTTTGGAGGAGAAATTCGGACTAGTAAGAGGGAATGACTTTTGGTACTTGCAAGTGCGTGACTTCATACGCAGACAGGTCCCATCCTGTCCGCGCCTCCCACCAAATGGGATCCAGGACAGAGTAGGCTCTAGGGGAGAGGTAGGAGAGGGGAAACTCTCGGATATTTACCGAGAACTTGTGAAAGGGGATGAGTCCCAGACAGAGGAACTGAAGCTCAAGTGGGAGGAGGAGCTCGGCGAGGAGATGGAGGAGGGGGTATGGGCGGAAGCCCTGAGTAGGGTAACTTCAACTGCAATATGTGCTAGGCTCAGCCTGATCCAGTTCAAGGTCGTCCACCGGGCCCACATGACGGTGGCCCGGATGAGTACATTTACTGGGGTGGAGGACAAGTGCGGGAGGGTCAGCGAATCACGTCCACATGTTCTGGGCATGCCCAAAACTTAGTAGATACTGGGAGGGGTTTGTGGGCGTCATGTCCCAGGGACTGAAAGCTAGGGTGGTGATGAGTCCAGTGGTGGCAATTTTGGGGGTCTTGGAAGACCCGGGGGTCCGGGAGGAGAGGGAGGCCGACATCTTGGCCTTTGCTTCCCTGGTAGCCCGGCGACGTATATTGCTGGCATGGAGGGACTCAAAGCCCCCGAAGACCGAAGCATGGCTCTCGGACATGTCGAGCTTTTTGGGGCTGGAAAAAATTAAGTTCGCCATGAGAGGATCTGTATTAGGGTTCGCCCGAAGGTGGCAACCATTCATCGACTTCTTCGCGGGGAATTAAACGTCAGCAGGGGCAGGAGGGGGGTAGATTAGAGTAGAATGGAAGGGATAAATAGGCGGGTACTGTTTACGAGAGAGGTTTGGTCTTTTGCACTATGTTTCTCTTTTGGGTTGATATTTGCACATTACTGTAACTGTTTACAATGCCAAAAATACCTTAATTAAAAAAAAGTCAGGGCAGGACATCGCTGGAGTTACTCTCTAAGATACCACTCATTCAGCTTCCCCTCAACGAGTGACATTGACATAGTTCCTTCCGCTGGTGTTTGAGTTAACCCTTTACTCTACACAAGGTAAACCACAGACTGTCTGAGCAGAGGCAGTTGTTCTCCGAGGCGCTGCCACTTGAGCAGAGCATGAATACATAGACCCACACATAGAGCAACACGATGATCCAAAATGTAAGGAACCCTCTGACGGTGTCGCTTGATTTCTCCTGAATGTGTGTTAAATACTGAAACAGATTAAACTGAAGTGATTGAAAGTGTCAGTGGACAGAGTATAGGTGGGTTATAAAATTAACCCGCATCTGGGCCTGTCAAATATATTTGCTGTTCTGATATTGATGATGAGTAATTATTCTGAAGGTGTTGATGACGGCTCTATCAAGCAGCACTTGCTGAGCAATAACCTGCTCGCTGACACTCAGTTTGGTTCCACCAGGTCACTCAGCTCCTCACCCAATTACAGCCGCGATCCAAACACGGACAAAAAAGCTGCACACAAGAGGAAACTGACATCATGGAAATTACAGTGCCAAAGGTGGCCATTCGGCCCATCAAGTCTGCACCGGCTCTTGGAAAGCACACCCCTCTTAAGCCCACACCCCCACCCTATTCCCATAAACCAGTAACCCCATCTAACCTATGGGCAATTTTGCATGGCCAATCCACCGAACCTGCACATCTTTTGGGTTGTGTGGGCGAAACTCACGCAAACACGGGGAGAATGTGCAAACTCCACACGGATAATGACCAGAGCCGGGATTGAACCTGGGACCTCGGCGCCGTGAGGCAGCAGGGCTAACCCACTGTACTGCCCATTTATAAAGAGTTTGAATAACAATTCCCACCAATGGGAATGTGAAGGGTGAGGCAATGATTGTCACACTGACCCTTCAGTCTCATTTTTGGCACACATCTCCTTAAATAGTGGCCAAAATTATTCATCCATTACAAAACTTTCTTCTGGACATAGATTTCAAACCTCTCCCTGAATATCTGTGAAGTAAGAACCATTTCTACTGTAAATAAAACAAAAGTTGCTCCAACTGATTTTTCTTTTGCACATTTGCTTTCACTTTCAGCTTGTTCGATGTTCTCTGGGATGAACCTTTAGCGGGGGGGGGGGGGGGGGGGGGCAGCTGATGTCCAATAATGGTGCTAATGGCCTAAACATTGACTGTTCTCACACAATGGTTTCAACAAGAGGGCCTCGTTTAACAAGCCAAAACCAGTATCACAGGAGCGAGCGAGACTTGGGCTAGCAGAATTCCTTTCATGATACAGTCTTTGGGCGTGAGGGGAAATCTTCCTGCCTGGCTCGAGTGGTTAGAATCTGCAATGCACTGGGTTCAGAAAGCTGGAGAGGATTAAGTTTGCCCTGAGAGGGTTCTGCAGGCGGTGGCAACCGTTCCTAGACTACCTCGCGGAGCGTTAGAGGAAGGTCGGTCAGCAGCAACACTGGGGGGGGGGCGGAGGGGAGGGGGGAACGAGAGATTGTTTGAGGGGATGGATGAGCAGGAGATAACATGGAGGGTGGGGGAAACTGGCACGTGCGGGCGAGAGCCAGTGTATAAAGCTATGTAAATATACCATTTTGCCATGTATATATCTTGCTCAGTGCGATTTTGTTACGGAGGGGGGGGTTATTGTTTGTAAGGGGAAAAAATTGTGTTGTTAAAAAACTTTAATAAATATATTTTTAAAACAAGAATCTGCAATGCACTGCCTGAGAGAGGGTGCTGTGGGCAGTTTCAAGCCTGCCTTTCAAAAGACAATGGGATAATTATCTGAAGGGAAAATATTTGCAGGGCCACGGGGAAAAGGCAGGTTGCTGCTGCTGCATTCTCACTGGCAAGACATGCAAGTGTTTTCAAAAGCTTGCTCCGCAGCGGTGACAGTGACGTACGTGTGGATAGGTGGAGTACTGCTCATTTACATAACTGTCATGCAGTCTGATTGACAAAGGGGAAAAGAGGCAGGTTCTGTCAATATGAATCTCCTGTTTCAATGGCAAAGGCCAGGAGCAATGTGGCAAGAGTGAAAGTGTCAGTGCTTTCATCGAAGAGTCTTTGGAATGCTGTCAGCGTGCTGTAAAAGAGGGAGGGCATATGGCACTCGGGCAACTCAAGAACATTGGCCATCGCTTCTCGGCCTTTTGGCTAAGATCAAGTGTAGTATCTGTTCTTATCAGTTTACTATCTGATACGTCCCTTATCTGGGGACCATATATTAAATTGATTTTTGGAGCAGGGAGATGGAATAGGGGCTTGCTCCGTCCACTCCACGCATCGACCTGGTATTGCAGTATCTCCAGCAACGGTGCACACCACCCCTTCATGGGGAATTTCAAACTCAAAAAACAGCTCAAACACATACAAATATACACTTTATTCACAGTTCTTTCAGCACACAACAAAATGCTTTGGCAACTGGCTGCTGCTACTCACCATCTACCTGGCCCCGGGGTGTCATCAAGAATGACCAAACGCATCTTACAAGCACAACGGCGAAAGGGAACTCATTCGAAATTCACCACCCATTTCACTCTTCAATGTGCATTACTCCGCTTCTCGGCCTTTTGGCTAAGATCAAGTGTAGTCTCATTTGATCGAGGGAAGCTGAGGATTTTGATGACGATCGTGGATTGGAGAACTCGGAGGGATTGAAGTCGTCAAAGAAGAAACGTTTGGAGCTTGGCTGCTATTGGTGGATCTACATGCTGGCCTAAACCTCGGGTTTAGGCCTAACGCCGATACAGTTTCACACCCAACGTACGAGCTATGGATGCAGCTGCATCCCGACCACCAGGCTGGGGCGTGCGAAACACTGTCCGAGTCACAGTGAAGAAAACGGATGGAGAGTCACCTTTGGACCGGAAACACTTCGTGAAGAAGGTGCTGCTCGAGTGCTGTGGGTTTAAAGCAACAGAGATCTTCTGCTTGCAAAACTTCCCCAAGAATGGTTTCTTTGATGTCACCTTCAAGAGCGTCGCAGCGTGCATCAAATTCTTGAACGTCTTCAAGGAAAAAGGTAACCAGAGCCCCTTGTCGATCCTGACTGCGGAACCTCTGTTTACGCTACCGGCACAGCGAAATCGGGTTGTTACACTGCACACGTACAACCCCCACGTCCCTGTATCTGATGTGCTCACGTTCCTCGCCAGGTACGCTGAGCTGAAAAGTGACAGCGTGCAAGTGAAAGACACCTTCGGCATCTGGACAAGTGAGCACCAGGTCAAGGTGACCCTAAGAACGGACAGCAACGGAGCCATCCTGCATCCCCCCTCCAATTTCGCTATTGGAGTAAATCGTGGTTACCTCTACTACGTGGGACAGCCACGAGTATGCCACACCTGTGGCAAAACGGGGCATGTTGCCGCAAACTGCAGTGTGACCTTCTGCAAGAACTGCAGGCAGGAGGGACACATGACTAAGGACTGCAAAGAAGACAAGTGCTGCAACCTGTGTGGGGAGGCCGGCCATCTTTACAGGGCCTGCCCGAAACGCGGGGCGACATACGCTGAAATCATCAGCAGCGGAGTTAAAAAGGCGACCAGAGAGGAGGTGCATACACCCTCCACCGAAAAAGACACCACGGCTCAGAATGAGGAAAAGCAACAAAAGGGCCCCCAACAAAAAGAAGAGGCCCCAGCACCTCCTGACAACCCAACCCCAGCCCCATCTGATGAGGAACACTCAATGGAAGAGGAAGAGGATGGGACAAAGAATAAAGAGCCCTGGGAAACAGTGAACAGGGACAAACGAAAGCGGAAACAAAAAAACAAACTGAAGAACCCCCCGAGGGGTAGTGGCAAAAAGCGACACCTCTCAGCCGGCGCACTTAGCGCCGACACCTCATCCGATGAGGGAAAACAGGACAAGAATCGGCCTCAAATAAAGAGGCAAAGCACCAACGTGGAACGGAAGGCACAGACCCCCCAGACCACCGACCGGGAAGGAAACAAGGTCACAGATCAACCCCCGATAGTAACGAGCAGCAACAACCCAGGTGAAGACCGGCCTGCAACCCCAACACCTACTGACTGCTACAACGAACCCCAGGGCTACACCACCCCCCCAATGCATCTGCATCAAAATCACGGGGCCAGTACGGACCAGAACAGTTTTCTCAGCCCTGCAACTGTGCTAAAGTTTGCGAGCACCACCGGAATGCTGGGGAACATTCAACAGCTGGAACAGCCAACTGTATAGACTCTGGACTCTTGAGACTGGTAAATCTATCTTTTTATAATGGGTTTAAAAATTGCATCCATAAATGTGCGAAGCATCAAAGATACTTCGCGGTGTGTAGCCACACTCAACTATTTGGCAAATGTAAAAGCTGACCTACTGTTCCTGCAGGAGTGCGGAATTCCGCACCTCAGCAACTACAGGCGCTGGTCGAGCTGGTGGTCCCACGGGCCATCCATCTGGTCAGGAGGAAACGACTGCCGCTCCTCCGGCCTGGGTATTCTGCTGCGGGGAGGCAACTTCACCATCTCCGACGTTAAGGAGGTGGTGGGCGGGCGCCTCCTCGTAGCAGACGTGAAATACAAAAACACCCCTCTCAGACTTATTAATGTGTACGCCCCGGCCGTAAAAAGTGAGCGGCTGGCAGTTCTTCAGCAACTCCCACTGCTGTTGGCCACCTCCAAGCCGGTCATCCTGGGTGGTGACTTCAACTGCATCATCGATGCGGCTGGACGATCCAGCAAAGCCGACAGCAAACTAGACGCTACGTCCAGACTCCTGATGGAAACGGTAAAAGACGCCAAGCTGCTCGACGTCTGCAGCAACCCTGCAGACGGCGCGCAGCGTAGATACACATGGTCACGGCCAGACGGGTCCGTCCGCTCCAGGATAGACTTCTTTTTTGTGTCCCGAGCTTTCACGGTCAGGTCCACCGACGTAACGCCGGTGTTCTTCTCTGACCACTGCCTCCTACTGGCCGACTGCCACCTGCAGGAAGACCAGGGGGTAGGCAGGGGGACGTGGAAGCTAAATGTAAAACTGCTGACCCCTGAGAACATCGAGGAACTCAGGAGGGATTACAAAGGTTGGAGAACCGTGAAACCCCTCTTTGAGGCCCCACATCTCTGGTGGGAAGCAATCAAGGGGAATATCAAGAGGTTTTTCATCCTCAAGGGCGTTCAAAAGGTGAGAGAGAGACGAGGGGTCATGTCCAGGCTCCAGAAAAGTATGCAAAATTTGCTCCAGCTGCAGTCGATGGGGGTGGATGTCAAGGAGGATCTCCAAGAGGTGAAGAGCCAGCAAGCCTCGCTCTACACCTCGGAGGCCTCCAAGGTTATCTTCCGTTCCAGAGTCCGCTCCGTGGAGCAGGACGAAAAGTGCTCACGCTTCTTCTTCCAAAAGGTGCACAGAGACACCTCTGTGATCAGCAGCCTGAAGGAAGAAGATGGCTCTGAAAAGTCATCGCAGTCTGACATCCTGAGGATCAGCCAATCCTTTTATGCCGGACTGTATGACCTGAAGCCAACAGATAGCACTGTTTCCCAGACCTTCCTGTCGACTATCACGGAGGTCATAGGCGACAGCGAGCTGGAAAACCTGGACAAACCACTAACTCTGGACGAGCTGACAAAGGCCGCCAAGTCCTTCGAGACGAGTAAAACTCCCGGAAGCGACGGCTTACCGGTTGAGTTGTATTCGGCTCTGTGGGACTGGATGGGCCCAGACCTGCTGGAAGTGTACGAGAGTATGCTTCTGGAAGGCAGCATGTCAGAGTCCATGAGGAAAGGCATCATCACCCTCATCTACAAACAGAAGGGGGAAAGGGAAGAAATTCGAAATTGGCGACCCATTTCACTGTTGAATGTGGACTACAAAATTCTAGCAAAGGTCATCGCCAATCGGGTCAGGTCTGCTCTGGAGTCGGTGATCCACCCTGACCAGACCTGTGCTGTACCCGGCAGGAAGATCTCTGATAGCCTCGCGCTACTCAGGGATACGATCGCCTACGTGCAGGACAGGGGGGTGGACACTTGCCTCATCAGCCTTGACCAGGAGAAGGCTTTTGACAGAATATCGCACACCTACATGATGGATGTGCTCTCCAAAATGGGGTTTGGGGAGGGAATTCGCAATTGGATCAAACTGCTCTACACAAACATCTATAGCGCAGTCTCAATCAATGGGTGGGAATCAGAAAAGTTCCAGATCAGATCTGGAGTCAGGCAGGGCTGCCCTCTCTCCTCTGCCCTTTTTGTGTGCTGCATAGAACCTTTTGCCGAGTCCATCAGGAGGGATCCGGGGATAAGAGGAGTGACGATCCCAGGCAGTGGAGGCATGCAAGTCAAGGCCTCCCTGTACATGGACGACGTTGCCGTCTTCTGCTCGGATCCTGCGTCTGTGCGCAGGCTCTTGACCACCTGCGACCAGTTTGAACTGGCCTCGGGAGCCAAGGTAAACCGTGGCAAGAGCGAGGCCATGTTCTTTGGGAACTGGGCCGACCGGTCCTTTGTCCCCTTCACTGTCAGGTCAGATTATCTGAAGGTGCTGGGGATATGGTTCGGAGCTGCTGGGGCGTGCACCAAAAACTGGGAGGAGCGCATAGGAAAGGTAAGACAGAAACTGGGCTGGTGGGAGCAACGCTCCCTCTCCATTGCGGGCAAAACCCTGGTCATCAGGTGTGAGGTACTCTCGGTGCTACTGTACGTGGCGCAGGTCTGGCCCATAACCCGACCCTACGCCACAGCAGTCACCCGGGCCATCTTCAAATTTATCTGGCGATCCAAGATGGACCGTGTCCGAAGGGACACCATGTACAAACCTGTGGAGAAGGGAGGGCGGAACGTACCCAACGCCTCCCTCATCCTGTTGGCCACCTTTGTGTCCAGCTGCATCAAGCTGTGCGTGGACCCCCAGTATGCAAACACCAAGTGTCACTACATACTGAGGTTCTACCTGTCCCCGGTGTTGCGAAGGATGGGCCTGGCCTCATTGCCGCGGAACGCTCCAAGTAGTTGGACCGTACCGTACCACCTGTCCTTTGTGGAAAAGTTTTTGAAGGAAAACACCTTTGACCACAAGGCAATGAAGCAGTGGTCAGCACGTAATGTCCTCGAGGCCCTCAGGGAAAAGGAGACCGTGGAGGACGTTGGATGGTTCCCTGAGCAGACTGCCAGAGTCATCTGGCAGAACGCCTCATCACCAGAACTTTCAAACAAGCACCAAGACCTAGCTTGGCTGGTGGTGAGAAGGGCCCTCCCTGTCAGATTCTTCATGCACACCCGAAGGCTCTGCACCAATGCACGCTGCCCTCGGAGTGGCTGTGGGGGAAATGAGACGGTCACACACCTCCTTGTGGAATGTGCCTTTGCAAAGAAGGTCTGGAGAGAGATGCAGTGGTATTTGTCAAGGTTTATCCCAAACAGATCTGTGACACAGGACTCTGTGCTCTACGGACTGTTTCCAGGGACACACACCGAGACAAATATCAACTGCTGCTGGAAGGTCATCAACTCGGTAAAAGACGCTCTTTGGTCTGCCCGAAACTTGCTGATCTTCCAGTGCAAAGAATTGTCCTCGACCGAGTGTTGCAGACTGGCACATTCCAGGGTCCAGGACTACGTGCTGAGGGACGCACTCAAGCTTGGGGCAGCTGCCGCCAAGGCGCAATGGGGAAAGACCACTGTGTAAAGTCTTTCCAGCAAATGTACACCGAGGGGCGCGTAACAGTGTAAAGCCCCTCGGTCTGGGCAACCAACACTCCAATGTATAAAACAAACATGACAATGTAAATATTTAAGAAGGAATTGTAATGTAAAGAGTGATATGTGTATGACAATATCAAAATTGAATGAAAGAAAGTCAAGGCAACATGTAACCCTGCCGGAAATGTACAGTCAAGACAATTTGAAATGTTTCTGTAATGCTCATGATAAATTTTTATGAATAAAGTATATTTTTTTGAATAAAAAAAAAAAAAAAAAAAAAAAAAAAAAAAAAAAATCTGTTCTTATCAGTTTAATATCTGATACGTCCCTTATCTGGGGACCATATATTAAATTGATTTTTGGAGCAGGGAGATGGAATAGGGGCTTGCTCCGTCCACTCCACGCATCGACCTGGTATTGCAGTATCTCCAGCAACGGTGCACACCACCCCTTCATGGGGAATTTCAAACTCAAAAAACAGCTCAAACACATACAAATATACACTTTATTCACAGTTCTTTCAGCACACAACAAAATGCTTTGGCAAGTGGCTGCTGCTACTCACCATCTACCTGGCCCCGGGGTGTCATGAAGAATGACCAAACGCATCTTACAAGCACAACGGCGAAAGGGAACTCATTCGAAATTCACCACCCATTTCACTCTTCAATGTGCATTACTCCGCTTCTCGGCCTTTTGGCTAAGATCAAGTGTAGTCTCATTTGATCGAGGGAAGCTGAGGATTTTGATGACGATCGTGGATTGGAGAACTCGGAGGGATTGAAGTCGTCAAAGAAGAAACGTTTGGAGCTTGGCTGCTATTGGTGGATCTACATGCTGGCCTAAACCTCGGGTTTAGGCCTAACGCCGATACAGTTTCACACCCAACGTACGAGCTATGGATGCAGCTGCATCCCGACCACCAGGCTGGGGCGTGCGAAACACTGTCCGAGTCACAGTGAAGAAAACGGATGGAGAGTCACCTTTGGACCGGAAACACTTCGTGAAGAAGGTGCTGCTCGAGTGCTGTGGGTTTAAAGCAACAGAGATCTTCTGCTTGCAAAACTTCCCCAAGAATGGTTTCTTTGATGTCACCTTCAAGAGCGTCGCAGCGTGCATCAAATTCTTGAACGTCTTCAAGGAAAAAGGTAACCAGAGCCCCTTGTCGATCCTGACTGCGGAACCTCTGTTTACGCTACCGGCACAGCGAAATCGGGTTGTTACACTGCACACGTACAACCCCCACGTCCCTGTATCTGATGTGCTCACGTTCCTCGCCAGGTACGCTGAGCTGAAAAGTGACAGCGTGCAAGTGAAAGACACCTTCGGCATCTGGACAAGTGAGCACCAGGTCAAGGTGACCCTAAGAACGGACAGCAACGGAGCCATCCTGCATCCCCCCTCCAATTTCGCTATTGGAGTAAATCGTGGTTACCTCTACTACGTGGGACAGCCACGAGTATGCCACACCTGTGGCAAAACGGGGCATGTTGCCGCAAACTGCAGTGTGACCTTCTGCAAGAACTGCAGGCAGGAGGGACACATGACTAAGGACTGCAAAGAAGACAAGTGCTGCAACCTGTGTGGGGAGGCCGGCCATCTTTACAGGGCCTGCCCGAAACGCGGGGCGACATACGCTGAAATCATCAGCAGCGGAGTTAAAAAGGCGACCAGAGAGGAGGTGCATACACCCTCCACCGAAAAAGACACCACGGCTCAGAATGAGGAAAAGCAACAAAAGGGCCCCCAACAAAAAGAAGAGGCCCCAGCACCTCCTGACAACCCAACCCCAGCCCCATCTGATGAGGAACACTCAATGGAAGAGGAAGAGGATGGGACAAAGAATAAAGAGCCCTGGGAAACAGTGAACAGGGACAAACGAAAGCGGAAACAAAAAAACAAACTGAAGAACCCCCCGAGGGGTAGTGGCAAAAAGCGACACCTCTCAGCCGGCGCACTTAGCGCCGACACCTCATCCGATGAGGGAAAACAGGACAAGAATCGGCCTCAAATAAAGAGGCAAAGCACCAACGTGGAACGGAAGGCACAGACCCCCCAGACCACCGACCGGGAAGGAAACAAGGTCACAGATCAACCCCCGATAGTAACGAGCAGCAACAACCCAGGTGAAGACCGGCCTGCAACCCCAACACCTACTGACTGCTACAACGAACCCCAGGGCTACACCACCCCCCCAATGCATCTGCATCAAAATCACGGGGCCAGTACGGACCAGAACAGTTTTCTCAGCCCTGCAACTGTGCTAAAGTTTGCGAGCACCACCGGAATGCTGGGGAACATTCAACAGCTGGAACAGCCAACTGTATAGACTCTGGACTCTTGAGACTGGTAAATCTATCTTTTTATAATGGGTTTAAAAATTGCATCCATAAATGTGCGAAGCATCAAAGATACTTCGCGGTGTGTAGCCACACTCAACTATTTGGCAAATGTAAAAGCTGACCTACTGTTCCTGCAGGAGTGCGGAATTCCGCACCTCAGCAACTACAGGCGCTGGTCGAGCTGGTGGTCCCACGGGCCATCCATCTGGTCAGGAGGAAACGACTGCCGCTCCTCCGGCCTGGGTATTCTGCTGCGGGGAGGCAACTTCACCATCTCCGACGTTAAGGAGGTGGTGGGCGGGCGCCTCCTCGTAGCAGACGTGAAATACAAAAACACCCCTCTCAGACTTATTAATGTGTACGCCCCGGCCGTAAAAAGTGAGCGGCTGGCAGTTCTTCAGCAACTCCCACTGCTGTTGGCCACCTCCAAGCCGGTCATCCTGGGTGGTGACTTCAACTGCATCATCGATGCGGCTGGACGATCCAGCAAAGCCGACAGCAAACTAGACGCTACGTCCAGACTCCTGATGGAAACGGTAAAAGACGCCAAGCTGCTCGACGTCTGCAGCAACCCTGCAGACGGCGCGCAGCGTAGATACACATGGTCACGGCCAGACGGGTCCGTCCGCTCCAGGATAGACTTCTTTTTTGTGTCCCGAGCTTTCACGGTCAGGTCCACCGACGTAACGCCGGTGTTCTTCTCTGACCACTGCCTCCTACTGGCCGACTGCCACCTGCAGGAAGACCAGGGGGTAGGCAGGGGGACGTGGAAGCTAAATGTAAAACTGCTGACCCCTGAGAACATCGAGGAACTCAGGAGGGATTACAAAGGTTGGAGAACCGTGAAACCCCTCTTTGAGGCCCCACATCTCTGGTGGGAAGCAATCAAGGGGAATATCAAGAGGTTTTTCATCCTCAAGGGCGTTCAAAAGGTGAGAGAGAGACGAGGGGTCATGTCCAGGCTCCAGAAAAGTATGCAAAATTTGCTCCAGCTGCAGTCGATGGGGGTGGATGTCAAGGAGGATCTCCAAGAGGTGAAGAGCCAGCAAGCCTCGCTCTACACCTCGGAGGCCTCCAAGGTTATCTTCCGTTCCAGAGTCCGCTCCGTGGAGCAGGACGAAAAGTGCTCACGCTTCTTCTTCCAAAAGGTGCACAGAGACACCTCTGTGATCAGCAGCCTGAAGGAAGAAGATGGCTCTGAAAAGTCATCGCAGTCTGACATCCTGAGGATCAGCCAATCCTTTTATGCCGGACTGTATGACCTGAAGCCAACAGATAGCACTGTTTCCCAGACCTTCCTGTCGACTATCACGGAGGTCATAGGCGACAGCGAGCTGGAAAACCTGGACAAACCACTAACTCTGGACGAGCTGACAAAGGCCGCCAAGTCCTTCGAGACGAGTAAAACTCCCGGAAGCGACGGCTTACCGGTTGAGTTGTATTCGGCTCTGTGGGACTGGATGGGCCCAGACCTGCTGGAAGTGTACGAGAGTATGCTTCTGGAAGGCAGCATGTCAGAGTCCATGAGGAAAGGCATCATCACCCTCATCTACAAGCAGAAGGGGGAAAGGGAAGAAATTCGAAATTGGCGACCCATTTCACTGTTGAATGTGGACTACAAAATTCTAGCAAAGGTCATCGCCAATCGGGTCAGGTCTGCTCTGGAGTCGGTGATCCACCCTGACCAGACCTGTGCTGTACCCGGCAGGAAGATCTCTGATAGCCTCGCGCTACTCAGGGATACGATCGCCTACGTGCAGGACAGGGGGGTGGACACTTGCCTCATCAGCCTTGACCAGGAGAAGGCTTTTGACAGAATATCACACACCTACATGATGGATGTGCTCTCCAAAATGGGGTTTGGGGAGGGAATTCGCAATTGGATCAAACTGCTCTACACAAACATCTATAGCGCAGTCTCAATCAATGGGTGGGAATCAGAAAAGTTCCAGATCAAATCTGGAGTCAGGCAGGGCTGCCCTCTCTCCTCTGCCCTTTTTGTGTGCTGCATAGAACCTTTTGCCGAGTCCATCAGGAGGGATCCGGGCATAAGAGGAGTGACGATCCCAGGCAGTGGAGGCATGCAAGTCAAGGCCTCCCTGTACATGGACGACGTTGCCGTCTTCTGCTCGGATCCCGCGTCTGTGCGCAGGCTCTTGACCACCTGCGACCAGTTTGAACTGGCCTCGGGAGCCAAGGTAAACCGTGGCAAGAGCGAGGCCATGTTCTTTGGGAACTGGGCCGACCGGTCCTTTGTCCCCTTCACTGTCAGGTCAGATTACCTGAAGGTGCTGGGGATATGGTTCGGAGCTGCTGGGGCGTGCACCAAAAACTGGGAGGAGCGCCTAGGAAAGGTAAGACAGAAACTGGGCTGGTGGGAGCAACGCTCCCTCTCCATTGCGGGCAAAACCCTGGTCATCAGGTGTGAGGTACTCTCGGTGTTGCTGTACGTGGCGCAGGTCTGGCCCATAACCCGACCCTGCGCCACAGCAGTCACCCGGGCCATCTTCAAATTTATCTGGCGATCCAAGATGGACCGTGTCCGAAGGGACACCATGTACAAACCTCTGGAGAAGGGAGGGCGGAACGTACCCAACGCCTCCCTCATCCTGCTGGCCACCTTTGTGTCCAGCTGCATCAAGCTGTGCGTGGACCCCCAGTATGCAAACACCAAGTGTCACTACATACTGAGGTTCTACCTGTCCCCGGTGTTGCGAAGGATGGGCCTGGCCTCATTGCCGCGGAACGCTCCAAGTAGTTGGACCGTACCGTACCACCTGTCCTTTGTGGAAAAGTTTTTGAAGGAAAACACCTTTGACCACAAGGCAATGAAGCAGTGGTCAGCACGTAATGTCCTCGAGGCCCTCAGGGAAAAGGAGACCGTGGAGGACGTTGGATGGTTCCCTGAGCAGACTGCCAGAGTCATCTGGCAGAACGCCTCATCACCAGAACTTTCAAACAAGCACCAAGACCTAGCTTGGCTGGTGGTGAGAAAGGCCCTCCCTGTCAGATTCTTCATGCACACCCGAAGGCTCTGCACCAATGCACGCTGCCCTCGGAGTGGCTGTGGGGGAAATGAGACGGTCACACACCTCCTTGTGGAATGTGCCTTTGCAAAGAAGGTCTGGAGAGAGATGCAGTGGTATTTGTCAAGGTTTATCCCAAACAGATCTGTGACACAGGACTCTGTGCTCTACGGACTGTTTCCAGGGACACACACCGAGACAAATATCAACTGCTGCTGGAAGGTCATCAACTCGGTAAAAGACGCTCTTTGGTCTGCCCGAAACTTGCTGATCTTCCAGTGCAAAGAATTGTCCTCGACCGAGTGTTGCAGACTGGCACATTCCAAGGTCCAGGACTACGTGCTGAGGGACGCACTCAAGCTTGGGGCAGCGGCCGCCAAGGCGCAATGGGGAAAGACCTCTGTGTAAGGGCTTTCCAGCAAATGTACACCGAGGGGCGGGTAACAGTGTAAAGCCCCTCGGTCTGGGCAACCAACACTCCAATGTATAAAACAAACATGGCACTGTAAATATTTAAGAAGGAATTGTAATGTAAAGAGTGATATGTGTACGACAATATCAAAATTGAATGAAAGAAAGTCAAGGCAACATGTAACCCTGCCGGAAATGTACAGTCAAGACAATTTGAAATGTTTCTGTAATGCTCATGATAAATTTTTATGAATAAAGTATATTTTTTTGAATAAAAAAAAAATCTGTTCTTATCAGTTTAATATCTGATACGTCCCTTATCTGGGGACCATATATTAAATTGATTTTTGGAGCAGGGAGATGGAATAGGGGCTTGCTCCGTCCACTCCACGCATCGACCTGGTATTGCAGTATCTCCAGCAACGGTGCACACCACCCCTTCATGGGGAATTTCAAACTCAAAAAACAGCTCAAACACATACAAATATACACTTTATTCACAGTTCTTTCAGCACACAACAAAATGCTTTGGCAACTGGCTGCTGCTACTCACCATCTACCTGGCCCCGGGGTGTCATGAAGAATGACCAAACGCATCTTACAAGCACAACGGCGAAAGGGAACTCATTCGAAATTCACCACCCATTTCACTCTTCAATGTGCATTACTCCGCTTCTCGGCCTTTTGGCTAAGATCAAGTGTAGTCTCATTTGATCGAGGGAAGCTGAGGATTTTGATGACGATCGTGGATTGGAGAACTCGGAGGGATTGAAGTCGTCAAAGAAGAAACGTTTGGAGCTTGGCTGCTATTGGTGGATCTACATGCTGGCCTAAACCTCGGGTTTAGGCCTAACGCCGATACAGTTTCACACCCAACGTACGAGCTATGGATGCAGCTGCATCCCGACCACCAGGCTGGGGCGTGCGAAACACTGTCCGAGTCACAGTGAAGAAAACGGATGGAGAGTCACCTTTGGACCGGAAACACTTCGTGAAGAAGGTGCTGCTCGAGTGCTGTGGGTTTAAAGCAACAGAGATCTTCTGCTTGCAAAACTTCCCCAAGAATGGTTTCTTTGATGTCACCTTCAAGAGCGTCGCAGCGTGCATCAAATTCTTGAACGTCTTCAAGGAAAAAGGTAACCAGAGCCCCTTGTCGATCCTGACTGCGGAACCTCTGTTTACGCTACCGGCACAGCGAAATCGGGTTGTTACACTGCACACGTACAACCCCCACGTCCCTGTATCTGATGTGCTCACGTTCCTCGCCAGGTACGCTGAGCTGAAAAGTGACAGCGTGCAAGTGAAAGACACCTTCGGCATCTGGACAAGTGAGCACCAGGTCAAGGTGACCCTAAGAACGGACAGCAACGGAGCCATCCTGCATCCCCCCTCCAATTTCGCTATTGGAGTAAATCGTGGCTACCTCTACTACGTGGGACAGCCACGTGTATGCCACACCTGTGGCAAAACGGGGCATGTTGCCGCAAACTGCAGTGTGACCTTCTGCAAGAACTGCAGGCAGGAGGGACACATGACTAAGGACTGCAAAGAAGACAAGTGCTGCAACCTGTGTGGGGAGGCCGGCCATCTTTACAGGGCCTGCCCGAAACGCGGGGCGACATACGCTGAAATCATCAGCAGCGGAGTTAAAAAGGCGACCAGAGAGGAGGTGCATACACCCTCCACCGAAAAAGACACCACGGTTCAGAATGAGGAAAAGCAACAGAAGGGCCCCCAACAAAAAGAGGAGGCCCCAGCACCTCCTGACAACCCAACCCCAGCCCCATCTGATGAGGAACACTCAATGGAAGAGGAAGAGGATGGGACAAAGAATAAAGAGCCCTGGGAAACAGTGAACAGGGACAAACGAAAGAGGAAACAAAAAAACAAACTGAAGAACCCCCTGAGGGGTAGTGGCAAAAAGCGACACCTCTCAGCCGGCGCACTTAGTGCCGACACCTCATCCGATGAGGGAAAACAGGACAAGAATCGGCCTCAAATAAAGAGGCAAAGCACCAACGTGGAACGGAAGGCACAGACCCCCCAGACCACCGACCGGGAAGAAAACAAGGTCACAGACCAACCCCCGATAGCAACGAGCAGCAACAACCCAGGTGAAGACCGGCCTGCAACCCCAACACCTACTGACTGCCACGACGAACCCCAGGGCTACATCACCCCCCCAATGCATCTGCATCAAAATCACGGGGCCAGTACGGACCAGAACAGTTTTCTCAGCCCTGCAACTGTGCTAAAGTTTGCGAGCACCACCGGCATGCTGGGGAACATTCAACAGCTGGAACAGCCAACTGTATAGACTCTGGACTCTTGAGACTGGTAAATCTATCTTTTTATAATGGGTTTAAAAATTGCATCCATAAATGTGCGAAGCATCAAAGATACTTCGCGGTGTGTAGCCACACTCAACTATTTGGCAAATGTAAAAGCTGACCTACTGTTCCTGCAGGAGTGCGGAATTCCGCACCTCAGCAACTACAGGCGCTGGTCGAGCTGGTGGTCCCACGGGCCATCCATCTGGTCAGGAGGAAACGACTGCCGCTCCTCCGGCCTGGGTATTCTGCTGCGGGGAGGCAACTTCACCATCTCCGACGTTAAGGAGGTGGTGGGCGGGCGCCTCCTCGTAGCAGACGTGAAATACAAAAACACCCCTCTCAGACTTATTAATGTGTACGCCCCGGCCGTAAAAAGTGAGCGGCTGGCAGTTCTTCAGCAACTCCCACTGCTGTTGGCCACCTCCAAGCCGGTCATCCTGGGTGGTGACTTCAACTGCATCATCGATGCGGCTGGACGATCCAGCAAAGCCGACAGCAAACTAGACGCTACGTCCAGACTCCTGATGGAAACGGTAAAAGACGCCAAGCTGCTCGACGTCTGCAGCAACCCTGCAGACGGCGCGCAGCGTAGATACACATGGTCACGGCCAGACGGGTCCGTCCGCTCCAGGATAGACTTCTTTTTTGTGTCCCGAGCTTTCACGGTCAGGTCCACCGACGTAACGCCGGTGTTCTTCTCTGACCACTGCCTCCTACTGGCCGACTGCCACCTGCAGGAAGACCAGGGGGTAGGCAGGGGGACGTGGAAGCTAAATGTAAAACTGCTGACCCCTGAGAACATCGAGGAACTCAGGAGGGATTACAAAGGTTGGAGAACCGAGAAACCCCTCTTTGAGGCCCCACATCTCTGGTGGGAAGCAATCAAGGGGAATATCAAGAGGTTTTTCATCCTCAAGGGCGTTCAAAAGGTGAGAGAGAGACGAGGGGTCATGTCCAGGCTCCAGAAAAGTATGCAAAATTTGCTCCAGCTGCAGTCGATGGGGGTGGATGTCAAGGAGGATCTCCAAGAGGTGAAGAGCCAGCAAGCCTCGCTCTACACCTCGGAGGCCTCCAAGGTTATCTTCCGTTCCAGAGTCCGCTCCGTGGAGCAGGACGAAAAGTGCTCACGCTTCTTCTTCCAAAAGGTGCACAGAGAGACCTCTGTGATCAGCAGCCTGAAGGAAGAAGATGGCTCTGAAAAGTCATCGCAGTCTGACATCCTGAGGATCAGCCAATCCTTTTATGCCGGACTGTATGACCTGAAGCCAACAGATAGCACTGTTTCCCAGACCTTCCTGTCGACTATCACGGAGGTCATAGGCGACAGCGAGCTGGAAAACCTGGACAAACCACTAACTCTGGACGAGCTGACAAAGGCCGCCAAGTCCTTCGAGACGAGTAAAACTCCCGGAAGCGACGGCTTACCGGTTGAGTTGTATTCGGCTCTGTGGGACTGGATGGGCCCAGACCTGCTGGAAGTGTACGAGAGTATGCTTCTGGAAGGCAGCATGTCAGAGTCCATGAGGAAAGGCATCATCACCCTCATCTACAAACAGAAGGGGGAAAGGGAAGAAATTCGAAATTGGCGACCCATTTCACTGTTGAATGTGGACTACAAAATTCTAGCAAAGGTCATCGCCAATCGGGTCAGGTCTGCTCTGGAGTCGGTGATCCACCCTGACCAGACCTGTGCTGTACCCGGCAGGAAGATCTCTGATAGCCTCGCGCTACTCAGGGATACGATCGCCTACGTGCAGGACAGGGGGGTGGACACTTGCCTCATCAGCCTTGACCAGGAGAAGGCATTTGACAGAATATCGCACACCTACATGATGGATGTGCTCTCCAAAATGGGGTTTGGGGAGGGAATTCGCAATTGGATCAAACTGCTCTACACAAACAAATATAGCGCAGTCTCAATCAATGGGTGGGAATCAGAAAAGTTCCAGATCAGATCTGGAGTCAGGCAGGGCTGCCCTCTCTCCTCTGCCCTTTTTGTGTGCTGCATAGAACCCTTTGCCGAGTCCATCAGGAGGGATCCGGGTATAAGAGGAGTGACGATCCCAGGCAGTGGAGGCATGCAAGTCAAGGCCTCCCTGTACATGGACGACGTTGCCGTCTTCTGCTCGGATCCTGCGTCTGTACGCAGGCTCTTAACCACCTGCGACCAGTTTGAACTGGCCTCTGGAGCCAAGGTAAACCGGGGCAAGAGCGAGGCCATGTTCTTTGGGAACTAGGCCGACCGGTCCTTTGTCCCCTTCACTGTCAGGTCCGATTACCTGAAGGTGCTGGGGATATGGTTCGGAGCTGCTGGGGCGTGCACCAAAAACTGGGAGGAGCGCCTAGGAAAGGTAAGACAGAAACTGGGCTGGTGGGAGCAACGCTCCCTCTCCATTGCGGGCAAAACCCTGGTCATCAGGTGTGAGGTACTCTCGGTGCTACTGTACGTGGCGCAGGTCTGGCCCATAACCCGACCCTACGCCACAGCAGTCACCCGGGCCATCTTCAAATTTATCTGGCGATCCAAGATGGACCGTGTCCGAAGGGACACCATGTACAAACCTCTGGAGAAGGGAGGGCGGAACGTACCCAACGCCTCCCTCATCCTGTTGGCCACCTTTGTGTCCAGCTGCATCAAGCTGTGCGTGGACCCCCAGTATGCAAACACCAAGTGTCACTACATACTGAGGTTCTACCTGTCCCCGGTGTTGCGAAGGATGGGCCTGGCCTCATTGCCGCGGAACGCTCCAAGTAGTTGGACCGTACCGTACCACCTGTCCTTTGTGGAAAAGTTTTTGAAGGAAAACACCTTTGACCACAAGGCAATGAAGCAGTGGTCAGCACGTAATGTCCTCGAGGCCCTCAGGGAAAAGGAGACCGTGGAGGACGTTGGATGGTTCCCTGAGCAGACTGCCAGAGTCATCTGGCAGAACGCCTCATCACCAGAACTTTCAAACAAGCACCAAGACCTAGCTTGGCTGGTGGTGAGAAAGGCCCTCCCTGTCAGATTCTTCATGCACACCCGAAGGCTCTGCACCAATGCACGCTGCCCTCGGAGTGGCTGTGGCGGAAATGAGACGGTCACACACCTCCTTGTGGAATGTGCCTTTGCAAAGAAGGTCTGGAGAGAGATGCAGTGGTATTTGTCAAGGTTTATCCCAAACAGATCTGTGACACAGGACTCTGTGCTCTACGGACTGTTTCCAGGGACACACACCGAGACAAATATCAACTGCTGCTGGAAGGTCATCAACTCGGTAAAAGACGCTCTTTGGTCTGCCCGAAACTTGCTGATCTTCCAGTGCAAAGAATTGTCCTCGACCGAGTGTTGCAGACTGGCACATTCCAAGGTCCAGGACTACGTGCTGAGGGACGCACTCAAGCTTGGGGCAGCTGCCGCCAAGGCGCAATGGGGAAAGACCACTGTGTAAAGTCTTTCCAGCAAATGTACACCGAGGGGCGCGTAACAGTGTAAAGCCCGTCGGTCTGGGCAACCAACACTCCAATGTATAAAACAAACATGACAATGTAAATATTTAAGAAGGAATTGTAATGTAAAGAGTGATATGTGTATGACAATATCAAAATTGAATGAAAGAAAGTCAAGGCAACATGTAACCCTGCCGGAAATGTACAGTCAAGACAATTTGAAATGTTTCTGTAATGCTCATGATAAATTTTTATGAATAAAGTATATTTTTTTGGGAAAAAAAAAAAAAAAAAAAAAAAAAAAAAAATCTGTTCTTATCAGTTTAATATCTGATACGTCCCTTATCTGGGGACCATATATTAAATTGATTTTTGGAGCAGGGAGATGGAATAGGGGCTTGCTCCGTCCACTCCACGCATCGACCTGGTATTGCAGTATCTCCAGCAACGGTGCACACCACCCCTTCATGGGGAATTTCAAACTCAAAAAACAGCTCAAACACATACAAATATACACTTTATTCACACTTCTTCCAGCACACAACAAAATGCTTCGGCAACTGGCTGCTGCTACTCACCTTCTACCTGGCCCCGGGGGTGTCATCAAGAATGACCAAACGCATCTTACAAGCACAACGGCGAAAGGGAACTCATTCGAAATTCACCACCCATTTCACTCTTCAATGTGCATTACTCGGCTTCTCGGCCTTTTGGCTAAGATCAAGTGTAGTCTCATTTGATCGAGGGAAGCTGAGGATTTCGATGACGATCGTGGATTGGAGAACTCGGAGGGATTGAAGTCGTCAAAGAAGAAACGTTTGGAGCTTGGCTGCTATTGGTGGATCTACATGCTGGCCTAAACCTCGGGTTTAGGCCTAACGCCGATACAGTTTCACACCCAACGTACGAGCTATGGATGCAGCTGCATCCCGACCACCAGGCTGGGGCGTGCGAAACACTGTCCGAGTCACAGTGAAGAAAACGGATGGAGAGTCACCTTTGGACCGGAAACACTTCGTGAAGAAGGTGCTGCTCGAGTGCTGTGGGTTTAAAGCAACAGAGATCTTCTGCTTGCAAAACTTCCCCAAGAATGGTTTCTTTGATGTCACCTTCAAGAGCGTCGCAGCGTGCATCAAATTCTTGAACGTCTTCAAGGAAAAAGGTAACCAGAGTCCCTTGTCGATCCTGACTGCGGAACCTCTGTTTACGCTACCGGCACAGCGAAATCGGGTTGTTACACTGCACACGTACAACCCCCACGTCCCTGTATCTGATGTGCTCACGTTCCTCGCCAGGTACGCTGAGCTGAAAAGTGACAGCGTGCAAGTGAAAGACACCTTCGGCATCTGGACAAGTGAGCACCAGGTCAAGGTGACCCTAAGAACGGACAGCAACGGAGCCATCCTGCATCCCCCCTCCAATTTCGCTATTGGAGTAAATCGTGGCTACCTCTACTACGTGGGACAGCCACGTGTATGCCACACCTGTGGCAAAACCGGGCATGTTGCCGCAAACTGCAGTGTGACCTTCTGCAAGAACTGCAGGCAGGAGGGACACATGACTAAGGACTGCAAAGAAGACAAGTGCTGCAACCTGTGTGGGGAGGCCGGCCATCTTTACAGGGCCTGCCCGAAACGCGGGGCGACATACGCTGAAATCATCAGCAGCGGAGTTAAAAAGGCGACCAGAGAGGAGGTGCATACACCCTCCACCGAAAAAGACACCACGGTTCAGAATGAGGAAAAGCAACAGAAGGGCCCCCAACAAAAAGAGGAGGCCCCAGCACCTCCTGACAACCCAACCCCAGCCCCATCTGATGAGGAACACTCAATGGAAGAGGAAGAGGATGGGACAAAGAATAAAGAGCCCTGGGAAACCGTGAACAGGGACAAACGTAAGAGGAAACAAAAAAACAAACTGAAGAACCCTCTGAGGGGTAGTGGCAAAAAGCGACACCTCTCAGCCGGCGCACTTAGTGCCGACACCTCATCCGATGAGGGAAAACAGGACAAGAATCGGCCTCAGATAAAGAGGCAAAGCACCAACGTGGAACGGAAGGCACAGACCCCCCAGACCACCGACCGGGAAGAAAACAAGGTCACAGACCAACCCCCGATAGCAACGAGCAGCAACAACCCAGGTGAAGACCGGCCTGCAACCCCAACACCTACTGACCACCACGACGAACCCCAGGGCTACACCACCCCCCCAATGCATCTGCATCCAAATCACGGGGCCAGTACGGACCAGAACAGTTTTCTCAGCCCTGCAACTGTGCTAAAGTTTGCGAGCACCACCGGCATGGTGGGGAACATCGAACAGCTGGAACAGCCAACTGTATAGACTCTGGACTCTTGAGACTGGTAAATCTATCTTTTTTAAAATGGGTTTAAAAATTGCATCCATAAATGTGCGAAGCATCAAAGATACTTCGCGGTGTGTAGCCACACTCAACTATTTGGCAAATGTAAAAGCTGACCTACTGTTCCTGCAGGAGTGCGGAATTCCGCACCTCAGCAACTACAGGCGCTGGTCGAGCTGGTGGTCCCACGGGCCATCCATCTGGTCAGGAGGAAACGACTGCCGCTCCTCCGGCCTGGGTATTCTGCTGCGGGGAGGCAACTTCACCATCTCCGACGTTAAGGAGGTGGTGGGCGGGCGCCTCCTCGTAGCAGACGTGAAATACAAGAACACCCCTCTCAGACTTATTAATGTGTACGCCCCTGCCGTAAAAAGTGAGCGGCTGGCAGTTCTTCAGCAACTCCCACTGCTGTTGGCCACCTCCAAGCCGGTCATCCTGGGTGGTGACTTCAACTGCATCATCGATGCGGCTGGACGATCCAGCAAAGCCGACAGCAAACTAGACGCCACGTCCAGACTCCTGATGGAAACGGTAAAAGACGCCAAGCTGCTCGACGTCTGCAGCAACCCTGCAGACGGCGCGCAGCGTAGATACACATGGTCACGGCCAGACGGGTCCGTCCGCTCCAGGATAGACTTCTTTTTTGTGTCCCGAGCTTTCATGGTCAGGTCCACCGACGTAACGCCGGTGTTCTTCTCTGACCACTGCCTCCTACTGGCCGACTGCCACCTGCAGGAAGACCAGGGGGTAGGCAGGGGGACGTGGAAGCTAAATGTAAAACTGCTGACCCCTGAGAACATCGAGGAACTCAGGAGGGATTACAAAGGTTGGAGAACCGTGAAACCCCTCTTTGAGGCCCCACATCTCTGGTGGGAAGCAATCAAGGGGAATATCAAGAGGTTTTTCATCCTCAAGGGCGTTCAAAAGGTGAGAGAGAGACGAGGGGTCATGTCCAGGCTCCAGAAAAGTATGCAAAATTTGCTCCAGCTGCAGTCGATGGGGGTGGATGTCAAGGAGGATCTCCAAGAGGTGAAGAGCCAGCAAGCCTCGCTCTACACCTCGGAGGCCTCCAAGGTTATCTTCCGTTCCAGAGTCCGCTCCGTGGAGCAGGACGAAAAGTGCTCACGCTTCTTCTTCCAAAAGGTGCACAGAGACACCTCTGTGATCAGCAGCCTGAAGGAAGAAGATGGCTCTGAAAAGTCATCGCAGTCTGACATCCTGAGGATCAGCCAATCCTTTTATGCCGGACTGTATGACCTGAAGCCAACAGATAGCACTGTTTCCCAGACTTTCCTGTCGACTATCACGGAGGTCATAGGCGACAGCGAGCTGGAAAACCTGGACAAACCACTAACTCTGGACGAGCTGACAAAGGCCGCCAAGTCCTTCGAGACGAGTAAAACTCCCGGAAGCGACGGCTTACCGGTTGAGTTGTATTCGGCTCTGTGGGACTGGATGGGCCCAGACCTGCTGGAAGTGTACGAGAGTATGCTTCTGGAAGGCAGCATGTCAGAGTCCATGAGGAAAGGCATCATCACCCTCATCTACAAACAGAAGGGGGAAAGGGAAGAAATTCGAAATTGGCGACCCATTTCACTGTTGAATGTGGACTACAAAATTCTAGCAAAGGTCATCGCCAATCGGGTCAGGTCTGCTCTGGAGTCGGTGATCCACCCTGACCAGACCTGTGCTGTAGCCGGCAGGAAGATCTCTGATAGCCTCGCGCTACTCAGGGATACGATCGCCTACGTGCAGGACAGGGGGGTGGACACTTGCCTCATCAGCCTTGACCAGGAGAAGGCTTTTGACAGAATATCGCACACCTACATGATGGATGTGCTCTCCAAAATGGGGTTTGGGGAGGGAATTCGCAATTGGATCAAACTGCTCTACACAAACATCTATAGCGCAGTCTCAATCAATGGGTGGGAATCAGAAAAGTTCCAGATCAGATCTGGAGTCAGGCAGGGCTGCCCTCTCTCCTCTGCCCTTTTTGTGTGCTGCATAGAACCTTTTGCCGAGTCCATCAGGAGGGATCCGGGTATAAGAGGAGTGACGATCCCAGGCAGTGGAGGCATGCAAGTCAAGGCCTCCCTGTACATGGACGACGTTGCCGTCTTCTGCTCGGATCCTGCGTCTGTACGCAGGCTCTTAACCACCTGCGACCAGTTTGAACTGGCCTCTGGAGCCAAGGTAAACCGGGGCAAGAGCGAGGCCATGTTCTTTGGGAACTGGGCCGACCGGTCCTTTGTCCCCTTCACTGTCAGGTCAGATTACCTGAAGGTGCTGGGGATATGGTTCGGAGCTGCTGGGGCGTGCACCAAAAACTGGGAGGAGCGCATAGGAAAGGTAAGACAGAAACTGGGCTGGTGGGAGCAACGCTCCCTCTCCATTGCGGGCAAAACCCTGGTCATCAGGTGTGAGGTACTCTCGGTGCTACTGTACGTGGCGCAGGTCTGGCCCATAACCCGACCCGACGCCACAGCAGTCACCCGGGCCATCTTCAAATTTATCTGGCGATCCAAGATGGACCGTGTCCGAAGGGACACCATGTACAAACCTCTGGAGAAGGGAGGGCGGAACGTACCCAACGCCTCCCTCATCCTGCTGGCCACCTTTGTGTCCAGCTGCATCAAGCTGTGCGTGGACCCCCAGTATGCAAACACCAAGTGTCACTACATACTGAGGTTCTACCTGTCCCCGGTGTTGCGAAGGATGGGCCTGGCCTCATTGCCGCGGAACGCTCCAAGTAGTTGGACCGTACCGTACCACCTGTCCTTCGTGGAAAAGTTTTTGAAGAAAAACACCTTTGACCACAAGGCAATGAAGCAGTGGTCAGCACGTAATGTCCTCGAGGCCCTCAGGGAAAAGGAGACCGTGGAGGACGTTGGATGGTTCCCTGAGCAGACTGCCAGAGTCATCTGGCAGAACGCCTCATCACCAGAACTTTCAAACAAGCACCAAGACCTAGCTTGGCTGGTGGTGAGAAGGGCCCTCCCTGTCAGATTCTTCATGCACACCCGAAGGCTCTGCACCAATGCACGCTGCCCTCGGAGTGGCTGTGGGGGAAATGAGACGGTCACACACCTCCTTGTGGAATGTGCCTTTGCAAAGAAGGTCTGGAGAGAGATGCAGTGGTATTTGTCAAGGTTTATCCCAAACAGATCTGTGACACAGGACTCTGTGCTCTACGGACTGTTTCCAGGGACACACACCGAGACAAATATCAACTGCTGCTGGAAGGTCATCAACTCGGTAAAAGACGCTCTTTGGTCTGCCCGAAACTTGCTGATCTTCCAGTGCAAAGAATTGTCCTCGACCGAGTGTTGCAGACTGGCACATTCCAAGGTCCAGGACTACGTGCTGAGGGACGCACTCAAGCTTAGGGCAGCTGCCGCCAAGGCGCAATGGGGAAAGACCACAGTGTAAAGTCTTTCCAGCAAATGTACACCGAGGGGCGCGTAACAGTGTAAAGCCCCTCGGTCTGGGCAATCAACACTCCAATGTATAAAACAAACATGCCACTGTAAATATTTAAGAAGGAATTGTAATGTAAAGAGTGATATGTGTACGACAATATCAAAATTGAATGAAAGAAAGTCAAGGCAACATGTAACCCTGCCGAAAATGTACAGTCAAGACAATTTGAAATGTTTCTGAAATGCTCATGATAAATTTTTATGAATAAAGTATATTTTTTTGAAAAAAAAATAAATAAATAAATCTGTTCCTATCAGTTTAATATCTGATACGTCCCTTATCTGGGGACCATATATTAAATTGATTTTTGGAGCAGGGAGATGGAATAGGGGCTTGCTCCGTCCACTCCACGCATTGACCTGGTATTGCAGTATCTCCAGCAACGGTGCACACCACCCCTTCATGGGGAATTTCAAACTCAAAAAACAGCTCAAACACATACAAATATACACTTTATTCACACTTCTTCCAGCACACAACAAAATGCTTCGGCAACTGGCTGCTGCTACTCACCTTCTACCTGGCCCCGGGGGTGTCATCAAGAATGACCAAACGCATCTTACAAGCACAACGGCGAAAGGGAACTCATTCGAAATTCACCACCCATTTCACTCTTCAATGTGCATTACTCGGCTTCTCGGCCTTTTGGCTAAGATCAAGTGTAGTCTCATTTGATCGAGGGAAGCTGAGGATTTCGATGACGATCGTGGATTGGAGAACTCGGAGGGATTGAAGTCGTCAAAGAAGAAACGTTTGGAGCTTGGCTGCTATTGGTGGATCTACATGCTGGCCTAAACCTCGGGTTTAGGCCTAACGCCGATACAGTTTCACACCCAACGTACGAGCTATGGATGCAGCTGCATCCCGACCACCAGGCTGGGGCGTGCGAAACACTGTCCGAGTCACAGTGAAGAAAACGGATGGAGAGTCACCTTTGGACCGGAAACACTTCGTGAAGAAGGTGCTGCTCGAGTGCTGTGGGTTTAAAGCAACAGAGATCTTCTGCTTGCAAAACTTCCCCAAGAATGGTTTCTTTGATGTCACCTTCAAGAGCGTCGCAGCGTGCATCAAATTCTTGAACGTCTTCAAGGAAAAAGGTAACCAGAGTCCCTTGTCGATCCTGACTGCGGAGCCTCTGTTTACGCTACCGGCACAGCGAAATCGGGTTGTTACACTGCACACGTACAACCCCCACGTCCCTGTATCTGATGTGCTCACGTTCCTCGCCAGGTACGCTGAGCTGAAAAGTGACAGCGTGCAAGTGAAAGACACCTTCGGCATCTGGACAAGTGAGCACCAGGTCAAGGTGACCCTAAGAACGGACAGCAACGGAGCCATCCTGCATCCCCCCTCCAATTTCGCTATTGGAGTAAATCGTGGCTACCTCTACTACGTGGGACAGCCACGTGTATGCCACACCTGTGGCAAAACGGGGCATGTTGCCGCAAACTGCAGTGTGACCTTGTGCAAGAACTGCAGGCAGGAGGGACACATGACTAAGGACTGCAAAGAAGACAAGTGCTGCAACCTGTGTGGGGAGGCCGGCCATCTTTACAGGGCCTGCCCGAAACGCGGGGCGACATACGCTGAAATCATCAGCAGCGGAGTTAAAAAGGCGACCAGAGAGGAGGTGCATACACCCTCCACCGAAAAAGACACCACGGCTCAGAATGAGGAAAAGCAACAAAAGGGCCCCCAACAAAAAGAAGAGGCCCCAGCACCTCCTGACAACCCAACCCCAGCCCCATCTGATGAGGAACACTCAATGGAAGAGGATGGGACAAAGAATAAAGAGCCCTGGGAAACCGTGAACAGGGACAAACGTAAGAGGAAACAAAAAAACAAACTAAAGAACCCCCTGAGGGGTAGTGGCAAAAAGCGACACCTCTCAGCCGGCGCACTTAGTGCCGACACCTCATCCGATGAGGGAAAACAGGACAAGAATCGGCCTCAGATAAAGAGGCAAAGCACCAACGTGGAACGGAAGGCACAGACACCCCAGACCACCGACCGGGAAGAAAACAAGGTCACAGACCAACCCCCGATAGCAACGAGCAGCAACAACCCAGGTGAAGACCGGCCTGCAACCCCAACACCTACTGACTGCCATGACGAACGCCAGGGCTACATCACCCCCCCAATGCATCTGAATCAAAATCACGGGGCCAGTACGGACCAGAACAGCTTTCTCAGCCCTGCAACTGTGCTAAAGTTTGCGAGCACCACCGGCATGCTGGGGAACATCGAACAGCTGGAACAGCCAACTGTATAGACTCTGGACTCTTGAGACTGGTAAATCTATCTTTTTTATAATGGGTTTAAAAATTGCATCCATAAATGTGCGAAGCATCAAAGATACTTCGCGGTGTGTAGCCACACTCAACTATTTGGCAAATGTAAAAGCTGACCTACTGTTCCTGCAGGAGTGCGGAATTCCGCACCTCAGCAACTACAGGCGCTGGTCGAGCTGGTGGTCCCACGGGCCATCCATCTGGTCAGGAGGAAATGACTGCCGCTCCTCCGGCCTGGGTATTCTGCTGCGGGGAGGCAACTTCACCATCTCCGACGTTAAGGAGGTGGTGGGCGGGCGCCTCCTCGTAGCAGACGTGAAATACAAAAACACCCCTCTCAGACTTATTAATGTGTACGCCCCGGCCGTAAAAAGTGAGCGGCTGGCAGTTCTTCAGCAACTCCCACTGCTGTTGGCCACCTCCAAGCCGGTCATCCTGGGTGGTGACTTCAACTGCATCATCGATGCGGCTGGACGATCCAGCAATGCCGACAGCAAACTAGACGCTACGTCCAGACTCCTGATGGAAACGGTAAAAGACGCCAAGCTGCTCGACGTCTGCAGCAACCCTGCAGACGGCGCGCAGCGTAGATACACATGGTCACGGCCAGACGGGTCCGTCCGCTCCAGGATAGACTTCTTTTTTGTGTCCCGAGCTTTCACGGTCAGGTCCACCGACGTAACGCCGGTGTTCTTCTCTGACCACTGCCTCCTACTGGCCGACTGCCACCTGCAGGAAGACCAGGGGGTAGGCAGGGGGACGTGGAAGCTAAATGTAAAACTGCTGACCCCTGAGAACATCGAGGAACTCAGGAGGGATTACAAAGTTTGGAGAACCGTGAAACCCCTCTTTGAGGCCCCACATCTCTGGTGGGAAGCAATCAAGGGGAATATCAAGAGGTTTTTCATCCTCAAGGGCGTTCAAAAGGTGAGAGAGAGACGAGGGGTCATGTCCAGGCTCCAGAAAAGTATGCAAAATTTGCTCCAGCTGCAGTCGATGGGGGTGGATGTCAAGGAGGATCTCCAAGAGGTGAAGAGCCAGCAAGCCTCGCTCTACACCTCGGAGGCCTCCAAGGTTATCTTCCGTTCCAGAGTCCGCTCCGTGGAGCAGGACGAAAAGTGCTCACGCTTCTTCTTCCAAAAGGTGCACAGAGACACCTCTGTGATCAGCAGCCTGAAGGAAGAAGATGGCTCTGAAAAGTCATCGCAGTCTGACATCCTGAGGATCAGCCAATCCTTTTATGCCGGACTGTATGACCTGAAGCCAACAGATAGCACTGTTTCCCAGACCTTCCTGTCGACTATCGCGGAGGTCATAGGCGACAGCGAGCTGGAAAACCTGGACAAACCACTAACTCTGGACGAGCTGACAAAGGCCGCCAAGTCCTTCGAGACGAGTAAAACTCCCGGAAGCGACGGCTTACCGGTTGAGTTGTATTCGGCTCTGTGGGACTGGATGGGCCCAGACCTGCTGGAAGTGTACGAGAGTATGCTTCTGGAGGGCAGCATGTCAGAGTCCATGAGGAAAGGCATCATCACCCTCATCTACAAACAGAAGGGGGAAAGGGAAGAAATTCGAAATTGGCGACCCATTTCACTGTTGAATGTGGACTACAAAATTCTAGCAAAGGTCATCGCCAATCGGGTCAGGTCTGCTCTGGAGTCGGTGATCCACCCTGACCAGACCTGTGCTGTACCCGGCAGGAAGATCTCTGATAGCCTCGCGCTACTCAGGGATACGATCGCCTACGTGCAGGACAGGGGGGTGGACACTTGCCTCATCAGCCTTGACCAGGAGAAGGCTTTTGACAGAATATCGCACACCTACATGATGGATGTGCTCTCCAAAATGGGGTTTGGGGAGGGAATTCGCAATTGGATCAAACTGCTCTACACAAACATCTATAGCGCAGTCTCAATCAATGGGTGGGAATCAGAAAAGTTCCAGATCAGATCTGGAGTCAGGCAGGGCTGCCCTCTCTCCTCTGCCCTTTTTGTGTGCTGCATAGAACCTTTTGCCGAGTCCATCAGGAGGGATCCGGGTATAAGAGGAGTGACGATCCCAGGCAGTGGAGGCATGCAAGTCAAGGCCTCCCTGTACATGGACGACGTTGCCGTCTTCTGCTCGGATCCTGCGTCTGTACGCAGGCTCTTAACCACCTGCGACCAGTTTGAACTGGCCTCTGGAGCCAAGGTAAACCGGGGCAAGAGCGAGGCCATGTTCTTTGGGAACTGGGCCGACCGGTCCTTTGTCCCCTTCACTGTCAGGTCAGATTACCTGAAGGTGCTGGGGATATGGTTCGGAGCTGCTGGGGCGTGCACCAAAAACTGGGAGGAGCGCATAGGAAAGGTAAGACAGAAACTGGGCTGGTGGGAGCAACGCTCCCTCTCCATTGCGGGCAAAACCCTGGTCATCAGGTGTGAGGTACTCTCGGTGCTACTGTACGTGGCGCAGGTCTGGCCCATAACCCGACCCTACGCTACAGCAGTCACCCGGGCCATCTTCAAATTTATCTGGCGATCCAAGATGGACCGTGTCCGAAGGGACACCATGTACAAACCTCTGGAGAAGGGAGGGCGGAACGTACCCAACGCCTCCCTCATCCTGTTGGCCACCTTTGTGTCCAGCTGCATCAAGCTGTGCGTGGACCCCCAGTATGCAAACACCAAGTGTCACTACATACTGAGGTTCTACCTGTTCCCGGTGTTGCGAAGGATGGGCCTGGCCTCATTGCCGCGGAACGCTCCAAGTAGTTGGACCGTACCGTACCACCTGTCCTTTGTGGAAAAGTTTTTGAAGGAAAACACCTTTGACCACAAGGCAATGAAGCAGTGGTCAGCACGTAATGTCCTCGAGGCCCTCAGGGAAAAGGAGACCGTGGAGGACGTTGGATGGTTCCCTGAGCAGACTGCCAGAGTCATCTGGCAGAACGCCTCATCACCAGAACTTTCAAACAAGCACCAAGACCTAGCTTGGCTGGTGGTGAGAAAGGCCCTCCCTGTCAGATTCTTCATGCACACCCGAAGGCTCTGCACCAATGCACGCTGCCCTCGGAGTGGCTGTGGGGGAAATGAGACGGTCACACACCTCCTTGTGGAATGTGCCTTTGCAAAGAAGGTCTGGAGAGAGATGCAGTGGTATTTGTCAAGGTTTATCCCAAACAGATCTGTGACACAGGACTCTGTGCTCTACGGACTGTTTCCAGGGACACACACCGAGACAAATATCAACTGCTGCTGGAAGGTCATCAACTCGGTAAAAGACGCTCTTTGGTCTGCCCGAAACTTGCTGATCTTCCAGTGCAAAGAATTGTCCTCGACTGAGTGTTGCAGACTGGCACATTCCAAGGTCCAGGACTACGTGCTGAGGGACGCACTCAAGCTTGGGGCAGCTGCCGCCAAGGCGCAATGGGGAAAGACCACAGTGTAAAGTCTTTCCAGCAAATGTACACCGAGGGGCGCGTAACAGTGTAAAGCCCCTCGGTCTGGGCAACCAACACTCCAATGTATAAAACAAACATGACAATGTAAATATTTAAGAAGGAATTGTAATGTAAAGAGTGATATGTGTATGACAATATCAAAATTGAATGAAAGAAAGTCAAGGCAACATGTAACCCTGCCGGAAATGTACAGTCAAGACAATTTGAAATGTTTCTGTAATGCTCATGATAAATTTTTATGAATAAAGTATATTTTTTTGAAAAAAAAAAAAAAAAAAAAAAAAATCTGTTCTTATCAGTTTAATATCTGATACGTCCCTTATCTGGGGACCATATATTAAATTGATTTTTGGAGCAGGGAGATGGAATAGGGGCTTGCTCCGTCCACTCCACGCATCGACCTGGTATTGCAGTATCTCCAGCAACGGTGCACACCACCCCTTCATGGGGAATTTCAAACTCAAAAAACAGCTCAAACACATACAAATATACACTTTATTCACTTCTTTCAGCACACAACAAAATGCTTCGGCAACTGGCTGCTGCTACTCACCTTCTACCTGGCCCCGGTGTCATGAAGAATGACCAAACGCATCTTACAAGCACAACGGCGAAAGGGAACTCATTCGAAATTGACCACCCATTTCACTCTTCAATGTGCATTACTCGGCTTCTCGGCCTTTTGCCTAAGATCAAGTGTAGTCTCATTTGATCGAGAGAAGCTGAGGATTTCCATGTCGATCGTGGATTGGAGAACTCGGAGGGATTGAAGTCGTCAAAGAGGAAACGTTTGGAGCTTGGCTGCTATTGGTGGATCTACATGCTGGCCTAAACCTCGGGTTTAGGCCTAACGCCGATACAGTTTCACACCCAACGTCCGAGCTATGGATGCAGCTGCATCCCGACCACCAGGCTGGGGAGTGCGAAACACTGTCCGAGTCACAGTGAAGAAAACGGAGGGAGAGTCACCTTCGGACCGGAAACACTTCGTGAAGTGGGTGCTGCTTGAGTGTTGTGGGTTTAAAGCAACAGAGATCTTCTGCTTGCAAAACTTCCCCAAGAATGGTTTCTTTGATGTCACCTTCAAGAGCGTCGCAGCGTGCATCAAATTCTTGAACGTCTTCAAGGAAAAAGGTAACCAGAGTCCCTTGTCGATCCTGACTGCGGAGCCTCTGTTTACGCTACCGGCACAGCGAAATCGGGTTGTTACACTGCACACGTACAACCCCCACGTCCCTGTATCTGATGTGCTCACGTTCCTCGCCAGGTACGCTGAGCTGAAAAGTGACAGCGTGCAAGTGAAAGACACCTTCGGCATCTGGACAAGTGAGCACCAGGTCAAGGTGACCCTAAGAACGGACAGCAACGGAGCCATCCTGCATCCCCCCTCCAATTTCGCTATTGGAGTAAATCGTGGCTACCTCTACTACGTGGGACAGCCACGAGTATGCCACACCTGTGGCAAAACGGGGCATGTTGCCGCAAACTGCAGTGTGACCTTCTGCAAGAACTGCAGGCAGGAGGGACACATGACTAAGGACTGCAAAGAAGACAAGTGCTGCAACCTGTGTGGGGAGGCCGGCCATCTTTACAGGGCCTGCCCGAAACGCGGGGCGACATACGCTCAAATCATCAGCAGCGGAGTTAAAAAGGCGACCAGAGAGGAGGTGCATACACCCTCCACCGAAAAAGACACCACGGTTCAGAATGAGGAAAAGCAACAAAAGGGCCCCCAACAAAAAGAAGAGGCCCCAGCACCTCCTGACAACCCAACCCCAGCCCCATCTGATGAGGAACACTCAATGGAAGAGGAAGAGGATGGGACAAAGAATAAAGAGCCCTGGGAAACAGTGAACAGGGACAAACGAAAGCGGAAACAAAAAAACAAACTGAAGAACCCCCCGAGGGGTAGTGGCAAAAAGCGACACCTCTCAGCCGGCGCACTTAGCGCCGACACCTCATCCGATGAGGGAAAACAGGACAAGAATCGGCCTCAAATAAAGAGGCAAAGCACCAACGTGGAACGGAAGGCACAGACCCCCCAGACCACCGACCGGGAAGGAAACAAGGTCACAGACCAACCCCCGATAGTAACGAGCAGCAACAACCCAGGTGAAGACCGGCCTGCAACCCCAACACCTACTGACTGCCATGACGAACGCCAGGGCTACATCACCCCCCCAATGCATCTGCATCAAAATCACGGGGCCAGTACGGACCAGAACAGCTTTCTCAGCCCTGCAACTGTGCTAAAGTTTGCGAGCACCACCGGCATGCTGGGGAACATCGAACAGCTGGAACAGCCAACTGTATAGACTCTGGACTCTTGAGACTGGTAAATCTATCTTTTTTATAATGGGTTTAAAAATTGCATCCATAAATGTGCGAAGCATCAAAGATACTTCGCGGTGTGTAGCCACACTCAACTATTTGGCAAATGTAAAAGCTGACCTACTGTTCCTGCAGGAGTGCGGAATTCCGCACCTCAGCAACTACAGGCGCTGGTCGAGCTGGTGGTCCCACGGGCCATCCATCTGGTCAGGAGGAAACGACTGCCGCTCCTCCGGCCTGGGTATTCTGCTGCGGGGAGGCAACTTCACCATCTCCGACGTTAAGGAGGTGGTGGGCGGGCGCCTCCTCGTAGCAGACGTGAAATACAAAAACACCCCTCTCAGACTTATTAATGTGTACGCCCCGGCCGTAAAAAGTGAGCGGCTGGCAGTTCTTCAGCAACTCCCACTGCTGTTGGCCACCTCCAAGCCGGTCATCCTGGGTGGTGACTTCAACTGCATCATCGATGCGGCTGGACGATCCAGCAAAGCCGACAGCAAACTAGACGCTACGTCCAGACTCCTGATGGAAACGGTAAAAGACGCCAAGCTGCTCGACGTCTGCAGCAACCCTGCAGACGGCGCGCAGCGTAGATACACATGGTCACGGCCAGACGGGTCCGTCCGCTCCAGGATAGACTTCTTTTTTGTGTCCCGAGCTTTCACGGTCAGGTCCACCGACGTAACGCCGGTGTTCTTCTCTGACCACTGCCTCCTACTGGCCGACTGCCACCTGCAGGAAGACCAGGGGGTAGGCAGGGGGACGTGGAAGCTAAATGTAAAACTGCTGACCCCTGAGAACATCGAGGAACTCAGGAGGGATTACAAAGGTTGGAGAACCGTGAAACCCCTCTTTGAGGCCCCACATCTCTGGTGGGAAGCAATCAAGGGGAATATCAAGAGGTTTTTCATCCTCAAGGGCGTTCAAAAGGTGAGAGAGAGACGAGGGGTCATGTCCAGGCTCCAGAAAAGTATGCAAAATTTGCTCCAGCTGCAGTCGATGGGGGTGGATGTCAAGGAGGATCTCCAAGAGGTGAAGAGCCAGCAAGCCTCGCTCTACACCTCGGAGGCCTCCAAGGTTATCTTCCGTTCCAGAGTCCGCTCCGTGGAGCAGGACGAAAAGTGCTCACGCTTCTTCTTCCAAAAGGTGCACAGAGAGACCTCTGTGATCAGCAGCCTGAAGGAAGAAGATGGCTCTGAAAAGTCATCGCAGTCTGACATCCTGAGGATCAGCCAATCCTTTTATGCCGGACTGTATGACCTGAAGCCAACAGATAGCACTGTTTCCCAGACCTTCCTGTCGACTATCACGGAGGTCATAGGCGACAGCGAGCTGGAAAACCTGGACAAACCACTAACTCTGGACGAGCTGACAAAGGCCGCCAAGTCCTTCGAGACGAGTAAAACTCCCGGAAGCGACGGCTTACCGGTTGAGTTGTATTCGGCTCTGTGGGACTGGATGGGCCCAGACCTGCTGGAAGTGTACGAGAGTATGCTTCTGGAAGGCAGCATGTCAGAGTCCATGAGGAAAGGCATCATCACCCTCATCTACAAGCAGAAGGGGGAAAGGGAAGAAATTCGAAATTGGCGACCCATTTCACTGTTGAATGTGGACTACAAAATTCTAGCAAAGGTCATCGCCAATCGGGTCAGGTCTGCTCTGGAGTCGGTGATCCACCCTGACCAGACCTGTGCTGTACCCGGCAGGAAGATCTCTGATAGCCTTGCGCTACTCAGGGATACGATCGCCTACGTGCAGGACAGGAGGGTGGACACCTGCCTCATCAGCCTTGACCAGGAGAAGGCTTTTGACAGAATATCGCACACCTACATGATGGATGTGCTCTCCAAAATGGGGTTTGGGGAGGGAATTCGCAATTGGATCAAACTGCTCTACACAAACATCTATAGCGCAGTCTCAATCAATGGGTGGGAATCAGAAAAGTTCCAGATCAAATCTGGAGTCAGGCAGGGCTGCCCTCTCTCCTCTGCCCTTTTTGTGTGCTGCATAGAACCTTTTGCCGAGTCCATCAGGAGGGATCCGGGTATAAGAGGAGTGACGATCCCAGGCAGTGGAGGCATGCAAGTCAAGGCCTCCCTGTACATGGACGACGTTGCCGTCTTCTGCTCGGATCCTGCGTCTGTGCGCAGGCTCTTGACCACCTGCGACCAGTTTGAACTGGCCTCGGGAGCCAAGGTAAACCGGGGCAAGAGCGAGGCCATGTTCTTTGGGAACTGGGCCGACCGGTCCTTTGTCCCCTTCACTGTCAGGTCAGATTACCTGAAGGTGCTGGGGATATGGTTCGGAGCTGCTGGGGCATGCACCAAAAACTGGGAGGAGCGCATCGCAAAGGTAAGACAGAAACTGGGCTGGTGGGAGCAACGCTCCCTCTCCATTGCGGGCAAAACCCTGGTCATCAGGTGTGAGGTACTCTCGGTGTTGCTGTACGTGGCGCAGGTCTGGCCCATAACCCGACCCTACGCCACAGCAGTCACCCGGGCCATCTTCAAATTCATCTGGCGATCCAAGATGGACCGTGTCCGAAGGGACACCATGTACAAACCTCTGGAGAAAGGAGGGCGGAACGTACCCAACGCCTCCCTCATCCTGTTGGCCACCTTTGTGTCCAGCTGCATCAAGCTGTGCGTGGACCCCCAGTATGCAAACACCAAGTGTCACTACATACTGAGGTTCTACCTGTCCCCGGTGTTACGAAGGATGGGCCTGGCCTCATTGCCGCGGAACGCTCCAAGTAGTTGGACCGTACCGTACCACCTGTCCTTCGTGGAAAAGTTTTTGAAGAAAAACACCTTTGACCACAAGGCAATGAAGCAGTGGTCAGCACGTAATGTCCTCGAGGCCCTCAGGGAAAAGGAGACCGTGGAGGACGTTGGATGGTTCCCTGAGCAGACTGCCAGAGTCATCTGGCAGAACGCCTCATCATCAGAACTTTCAAACAAGCACCAAGACCTAGCTTGGCTGGTGGTGAGAAGGGCCCTCCCTGTCAGATTCTTCATGCACACCCGAAGGCTCTGCACCAATGCACGCTGCCCTCGGAGTGGCTGTGGGGGAAATGAGACGGTCACACACCTCCTTGTGGAATGTGCCTTTGCAAAGAAGGTCTGGAGAGAGATGCAGTGGTATTTGTCAAGGTTTATCCCAAACAGATCTGTGACACAGGACTCTGTGCTCTACGGACTGTTTCCAGGGACACACACCGAGACAAATATCAACTGCTGCTGGAAGGTCATCAACTCGGTAAAAGACGCTCTTTGGTCTGCCCGAAACTTGCTGATCTTCCAGTGCAAAGAATTGTCCTCGACCGAGTGTTGCAGACTGGCACATTCCAAGGTCCAGGACTACGTGCTGAGGGACGCACTCAAGCTTGGGGCAGCTGCCGCCAAGGCGCAATGGGGAAAGACCACAGTGTAAAGTCTTTCCAGCAAATGTACACCGAGGGGCCGGTAACAGTGTAAAGCCCCTCGGTCGGGGCAACCAACACTCCAATGTATAAAACAAACATGCCACTGTAAATATTTCAGAAGGAATTGTAATGTAAAGAGTGATATGTGTATGACAATAACAAAATTGAATGGAAGAAAGTCAAGGCAACATGTAACCCTGCCGGAAATGTACAGTCAAGACAATTTGAAATGTTTCTGTAATGCTCATGATAAATTTTTATGAATAAAGTATATTTTTTTGAGAAAAAAAAAAAAAAAAAAAAAAATCTGTTCTTATCAGTTTAATATCTGATACGTCCCTTATCTGGGGACCATATATTAAATTGATTTTTGGAGCAGGGAGATGGAATAGGGGCTTGCTCCGTCCACTCCACGCATCGACCTGGTATTGCAGTATCTCCAGCAACGGTGCACACCACCCCTTGATGGGGAATTTCAAACTCAAAAAACAGATCAAACACATACAAATATACACTTTATTCACTTCTTCCAGCACACATACAAAAAGTATATTAAATTGATGCGCTAAGCGTCAAGAACCACAAAGACATGTGAGACTTTAACTCAGGCTGAACAGGTAGCATCTCTAGCAGGGCAGCGTTTCCTGGGGTGTTTTGCCTGGCCACAAAAATAACACTGGGGCCCAGGCATTTTTACTGCTGGAGTGGCTGGGTGGGCCGTGACTTGCAGGGGTTGTTGCTGGGAGGTAGCGGCCACGTAGGGAGCGTGGACAGGAGCAAAGGAAGTTTGTGCAGGCGTGTAGGACGCATTATTGTCGTAGGCTGCCTGTTGGGCCTCTGCCATAGTGACTGCCGTGTCCAGAGTCAGGGTAGTTTGTGTCAGAAGGAGTTGGCGAATCGGGACGGAAGCAATGCCAGCTACAAAGGCATCAAGCGCCAGGGCCTCAGTGTTCTGCTCAGCGGAGACTGCTGGCGCGTTGCAGGTGAGCGCGAGGGCACGGAGGTCCCGAACAAACACGGATAGGGGTTCACCCGGCTGCTGGTGCCGGGAGGCGAGGCGGTGGCGGGCGTAAATAGAATTAACAGTTCGTGCATACCGGCTTTTGAGCTTCACGATGGCATCGGCATAGGTCGTTGTTCCCGTGATGAGGTCGAAAAGCCCGTAGTCGAGCCGTGAGCACAGGAGATTGAGTCGGTCGGCGTCCGTTTTGGCGAAGGCGGAGGATGCTTCCAGGTAGGCCTCGAAACACCGGAGCCAGCAGTTGAAAAGGTGATCTGCGCGTGGAGCGTGGGGGTCGAGCGAGAGCTTGTCGGGTTTCAGAGCAGCCTCCATTATAACTGTAATATCACACACCTACATGATGGATGTGCTCTCCAAAATGGGGTTTGGGGAGGGAATTCGCAATTGGGTCAAACTGCTCTACACAAACATCTATAGCGCAGTCTCAATCAATGGGTGGGAATCAGAAAAGTTCCAAATCAAATCTGGAGTCAGGCAGGGCTGCCCTCTCTCCTCTGCCCTTTTTGTGTGCTGCATAGAACCTTTTGCCGAGTCCATCAGGAGGGATCCGGGCATAAGAGGAGTGACGATCCCAGGCAGTGGAGGCATGCAAGTCAAGGCCTCCCTGTACATGGACGACGTTGCCGTCTTCTGCTCGGATCCTGCGTCTGTACGCAGGCTCTTGACCACCTGCGACCAGTTTGAACTGGCCTCTGGAGCCAAGGTAAACCGGGGCAAGAGCGAGGCCATGTTCTTTGGGAACTGGGCCGACCGGTCCTTTGTCCCCTTCACTGTCAGGTCCGATTACCTGAAGGTGCTGGGGATATGGTTCGGAGCTGCTGGGGCGTGCACCAAAAACTGGGAGGAGCGCATAGGAAAGGTAAGACAGAAACTGGGCTGGTGGGAGCAACGCTCCCTCTCCATTGCGGGCAAAACCCTGGTCATCAGGTGTGAGGTACTCTCGGTGCTACTGTACGTGGCGCAGGTCTGGCCCATAACCCGACCCTACGCCACAGCAGTCACCCGGGCCATCTTCAAATTTATCTGGCGATCCAAGATGGACCGTGTCCGAAGGGACACCATGTACAAACCTCTGGAGAAGGGAGGGCGGAACGTACCCAACGCCTCCCTCATCCTGTTGGCCACCTTTGTGTCCAGCTGCATCAAGCTGTGCGTGGACCCCCAGTATGCAAACACCAAGTGTCACTACATACTGAGGTTCTACCTGTCCCCGGTGTTGCGAAGGATGGGCCTGGCCTCATTGCCGCGGAACGCTCCAAGTAGTTGGACCGTACCGTACCACCTGTCCTTTGTGGAAAAGTTTTTGAAGGAAAACACCTTTGACCACAAGGCAATGAAGCAGTGGTCAGCACGTAATGTCCTCGAGGCCCTCAGGGAAAAAGAGACCGTGGAGGACGTTGGATGGTTCCCTGAGCAGACTGCCAGAGTCATCTGGCAGAACGCCTCATCACCAGAACTTTCAAACAAGCACCAAGACCTAGCTTGGCTGGTGGTGAGAAAGGCCCTCCCTGTCAGATTCTTCATGCACACCCGAAGGCTCTGCACCAATGCACGCTGCCCTCGGAGTGGCTGTGGGGGAAATGAGACGGTCACACACCTCCTTGTGGAATGTGCCTTTGCAAAGAAGGTCTGGAGAGAGATGCAATGGTATTTGTCAAGGTTTATCCCAAACAGATCTGTGACACAGGACTCTGTGCTCTACGGACTGTTTCCAGGGACACACACCGAGACAAATATCAACTGCTGCTGGAAGGTCATCAACTCGGTAAAAGACGCTCTTTGGTCTGCCCGAAACTTGCTGATCTTCCAGTGCAAAGAATTGTCCTCGACCGAGTGTTGCAGACTGGCACATTCCAAGGTCCAGGACTACGTGCTGAGGGACGCACTCAAGCTTGGGGCAGCTGCCGCCAAGGCGCAATGGGGAAAGACCACTGTGTAAAGTCTTTCCAGCAAATGTACACCGAGGGGAGCGTAACAGTGTAAAGCCCCTCGGTCTGGGCAATCAACACTCCAATGTAGAAAACAAACATGCCACTGTAAATATTTCAGAAGGAATGGTAATGTAAAGAGTGATATGTGTACGACAATATCAAAATTGAATGGAAGAAAGTCAAGGCAACATGTAACCCTGCCGGAAATGTACAGTCAAGACAATTTGAAATGTTTCTGTAACGCTCATGATAAATTTTTATGAATAAAGTATATTTTTTTGAATAAAAAAAAAAAAAAAAAAAATCTGTTCCTATCAGTTTAATATCTGATACGTCCCTTATCTGGGGACCATATATTAAATTGATTTTTGGAGCAGGGAGATGGAATAGGGGCTTGCTCCGTCCACTCCACGCATCGACCTGGTATTGCAGTATCTCCAGCAACGGTGCACACCACCCCTTGATGGGGAATTTCAAACTCAAAATACAGATCAAACACATACAAATATACACTTTATTCACTTCTTCCAGCACACATACAAAAAGTATATTAAATTGATGCGCTAAGCGTCAAGAACCACAAAGACATGTGAGACTTTAACTCAGGCTGAACAGGTAGCATCTCTAGCAGGGCAGCGTTTCCTGGGGTGTTTTGCCTGGCCACAAAAATAACACTGGGGCCCAGGCATTTTTACTGCTGGAGTGGCTGGGTGGGCCGTGACTTGCAGGGGTTGTTGCTGGGAGGTAGCGGCCACGTAGGGAGCGTGGACAGGAGCAAAGGAAGTTTGTGCAGGCGTGTAGGACGCATTATTGTCGTAGGCTGCCTGTTGGGCCTCTGCCATAGTGACTGCCGTGTCCAGAGTCAGGGTAGTTTGTGTCAGAAGGAGTTGGCGAATCGGGACGGAAGCAATGCCAGCTACAAAGGCATCAAGCGCCAGGGCCTCAGTGTTCTGCTCAGCGGAGACTGCTGGCGCGTTGCAGGTGAGCGCGAGGGCACGGAGGTCCCGAACAAACACGGATAGGGGTTCACCCGGCTGCTGGTGCCGGGAGGCGAGGCGGTGGCGGGCGTAAATAGAATTAACAGTTCGTGCATACCGGCTTTTGAGCTTCACGATGGCATCGGCATAGGTCGTTGTTCCCGTGATGAGGTCGAAAAGCCCGTAGTCGAGCCGTGAGCACAGGAGATTGAGTCGGTCGGCGTCCGTTTTGGCGAAGGCGGAGGATGCTTCCAGGTAGGCCTCGAAACACCGGAGCCAGCAGTTGAAAAGGTGATCTGCGCGTGGAGCGTGGGGGTCGAGCGAGAGCTTGTCGGGTTTCAGAGCAGCCTCCATTATAACTGTAATATCACACACCTACATGATGGATGTGCTCTCCAAAATGGGGTTTGGGGAGGGAATTCGCAATTGGGTCAAACTGCTCTACACAAACATCTATAGCGCAGTCTCAATCAATGGGTGGGAATCAGAAAAGTTCCAAATCAAATCTGGAGTCAGGCAGGGCTGCCCTCTCTCCTCTGCCCTTTTTGTGTGCTGCATAGAACCTTTTGCCGAGTCCATCAGGAGGGATCCGGGCATAAGAGGAGTGACGATCCCAGGCAGTGGAGGCATGCAAGTCAAGGCCTCCCTGTACATGGACGACGTTGCCGTCTTCTGCTCGGATCCTGCGTCTGTGCGCAGGCTCTTGACCACCTGCGACCAGTTTGAACTGGCCTCGGGAGCCAAGGTAAACCGTGGCAAGAGCGAGGCCATGTTCTTTGGGAACTGGGCCGACCGGTCCTTTGTCCCCTTCACTGTCAGGTCAGATTACCTGAAGGTGCTGGGGATATGGTTCGGAGCTGCTGGGGCGTGCACCAAAAACTGGGAGGAGCGCATAGGAAAGGTAAGACAGAAACTGGGCTGGTGGGAGCAACGCTCCCTCTCCATTGCGGGCAAAACCCTGGTCATCAGGTGTGAGGTACTCTCGGTGCTACTGTACGTGGCGCAGGTCTGGCCCATAACCCGACCCTACGCCACAGCAGTCACCCGGGCCATCTTCAAATTTATCTGGCGATCCAAGATGGACCGTGTCCGAAGGGACACCATGTACAAACCTCTGGAGAAGGGAGGGCGGAACGTACCCAACGCCTCCCTCATCCTGTTGGCCACCTTTGTGTCCAGCTGCATCAAGCTGTGCGTGGACCCCCAGTATGCAAACACCAAGTGTCACTACATACTGAGGTTCTACCTGTCCCCGGTGTTGCGAAGGATGGGCCTGGCCTCATTGCCGCGGAACGCTCCAAGTAGTTGGACCGTACCGTACCACCTGTCCTTTGTGGAAAAGTTTTTGAAGGAAAACACCTTTGACCACAAGGCAATGAAGCAGTGGTCAGCACGTAATGTCCTCGAGGCCCTCAGGGAAAAAGAGACCGTGGAGGACGTTGGATGGTTCCCTGAGCAGACTGCCAGAGTCATCTGGCAGAACGCCTCATCACCAGAACTTTCAAACAAGCACCAAGACCTAGCTTGGCTGGTGGTGAGAAGGGCCCTCCCTGTCAGATTCTTCATGCACACCCGAAGGCTCTGCACGCTGCCCTCGGAGTGGCTGTGGGGGAAATGAGACGGTCACACACCTCCTTGTGGAATGTGCCTTTGCAAAGAAGGTCTGGAGAGAGATGCAGTGGTATTTGTCAAGGTTTATCCCAAACAGATCTGTGACACAGGACTCTGTGCTCTACGGACTGTTGCCAGGGACACACACCGAGACAAATATCAACTGCAGCTGGAAGGTCATCAACTCGGTAAAAGACGCTCTTTGGTCTGCCCGAAACTTGCTGATCTTCCAGTGCAAAGAATTGTCCTCGACCGAGTGTTGCAGACTGGCACATTCCAAGGTCCAGGACTACGTGCTGAGGGACGCACTCAAGCTTGGGGCAGCTGCCGCCAAGGCGCAATGGGGAAAGACTACTGTGTAAAGTCTTTCCAGCAAATGTACACCGAGGGGCGCGTAACAGTGTAAAGCTCCTCGGTCTGGGCAACCAACACTCCAATGTATAAAACAAACATGCCACTGTAAATATTTAAGAAGGAATGGTAATGTAAAGAGTGATATGTGTACGACAATATCAAAATTGAATGGAAGAAAGTCAAGGCAACATGTAACCCTGCCGGAAATGTACAGTCAAGACAATTTGAAATGTTTCTGTAACGCTCATGATAAATTTTTATGAATAAAGTATATTTTTTTGAAAAAAAAAAAAAATCTGTTCTTATCAGTTTAAAGAACTTAAAGAAGGAATTGTAATGTAAAGAGTGATATGTGTATGACAATATCAAGATTGAATGAAAGAAAGTCAAGGCAACATGTAACCCTGCCGGAAATGTACAGTCAAGACAATTTGAAATGTTTCTGTAATGCTCATGATAAATTTTTATGAATAAAGTATATTTTTTTGAAAAAAAAAATAAAAAATCTGTTCTTATCAGTTTAATATCTGATATGTCCCTTATCTGGGGACCATATATTAAATTGATTTTTGGAGCAGGGAGATGGAATAGGGGCTTGCTCCGTCCACTCCACGCATCGACCTGGTATTGCAGTATCTCCAGCAACGGTGCACACCACCCCTTCATGGGGAATTTCAAACTCAAAAAACAGCTCAAACACATACAAATATACACTTTAATCACTTCTTCCAGCACACAACAAAATGCTTCAGCAAGTGGCTGCTGCTACTTACCTTCTACCTGGCCCCGGTGTCATGAAGAATGACCAAACGCATCTTACAAGCACAACGGCGAAAGGGAACTCATTCGAAATTGACCACCCATTTCACTCTTGAATGTGCATTACTCGGCTTCTCGGCCTTTTTCCTAAGATCAAGTGTCGTCTCATTTGATCGAGTGAAGCTGAGGATTTCGATGTCGATCGTGGATTGGACAACTCGGAGGGATTGAAGTCGTCAAAGAGGAAACGTTTGGAGCTTGGCTGCTATTGGTGGATCTACATGCTGGCCTAAACCTCGGGTTTAGGCCTAACGCCGATACAGTTTCACACCCAACGTACGAGCTATGGATGCAGCTGCATCCCGACCACCAGGCTGGGGCGTGCGAAACACTGTCCGAGTCACAGTGAAGAAAACGGATGGAGAGTCACCTTTGGACCGGAAACACTTCGTGAAGAAGGTGCTGCTCGAGTGCTGTGGGTTTAAAGCAACAGAGATCTTCTGCTTGCAAAACTTCCCCAAGAATGGTTTCTTTGATGTCACCTTCAAGAGCGTCGCAGCGTGCATCAAATTCTTGAACGTCTTCAAGGAAAAAGGTAACCAGAGTCCCTTGTCGATCCTGACTGCGGAACCTCTGTTTACGCTACCGGCACAGCGAAATCGGGTTGTTACACTGCACACGTACAACCCCCACGTCCCTGTGCCTGATGTGCTCACGTTCCTCGCCAGGTACGCTGAGCTGAAAAGTGACAGCGTGCAAGTGAAAGACACCTTCGGCATCTGGACAAGTGAGCACCAGGTCAAGGTGACCCTAAGAACGGACAGCAACGGAGCCATCCTGCATCCCCCCTCCAATTTCGCTATTGGAGTAAATCGTGGCTACCTCTACTACGTGGGACAGCCACGAGTATGCCACGCATGTGGCAAAACGGGGCATGTTGCCGCAAACTGCAGTGTGACCTTCTGCAAGAACTGCAGGCAGGAGGGACACATGACTAAGGACTGCAAGGAAGACAAGTGCTGCAACCTGTGTGGGGAGGCCGGCCATCTTTACAGGGCCTGCCCGAAACGCGGGGCGACATACGCACAGATCATCAGCAGCGGAGTCAAAAAGGCGACCAGAGAGGAGGTGCATACACCCTCCACCGAAAAAGACACCATGGTTCAGAATGAGGAAAAGCAACAGAAGGGCCCCCAACAAAAAGAGGAGGCCCCAGCACCTCCTGACAACCCAACCCCAGCCCCATCTGATGAGGAACACTCAATGGAAGAGGAAGAGGATGGGACAAAGAATAAAGAGCCCTGGGAAACCGTGAACAGGGACAAACGTAAGAGGAAACAAAAAAACAAACTGAAGAACCCCGAGGGGTAGTGGCAAAAAGCGACACCTCTCAGCCGGCGCACTTAGCGCCGACACCTCATCCGATGAGGGAAAACAGGACAAGAATCGGCCTCAAATAAAGAGGCAAAGCACCGACGTGGAACGGAAGGCACAGACCCCCCAGACCACCGACCGGGAAGAAAACAAGGTCACAGACCAACCCCCGATAGCAACGAGCAGCAATAACCCAGGTGAAGACCGGCCTGCAACCCCAACACCTACTGACTGCCACGACGAACCCCAGGGCTACACCACCCCCCCAATGCATCTGCATCAAAATCACGGGGCCAGTACGGACCAGAACAGTTTTCTCAGCCCTGCAACTGTGCTAAAGTTTGCGAGCACCACCGGCATGCTGGGGAACATTCAACAGCTGGAACAGCCAACTGTATAGACTCTGGACTCTTGAGATTGGTAAATCTATCTTTTCTTAATGGGTTTAAAAATTGCATCCATAAATGTGCGAAGCATCAAAGATACTTCGCGGTGTGTAGCCACACTCAACTATTTGGCAAATGTAAAAGCTGACCTACTGTTCCTGCAGGAGTGCGGAATTCCGCACCTCAGCAACTACAGGCGCTGGTCGAGTTGGTGGTCCCACGGGCCATCCATCTGGTCAGGAGGAAACGACTGCCGCTCCTCCGGCCTGGGTATTCTGCTGCGGGGAGGCAACTTCACCATCTCCGACGTTAAGGAGGTGGTGGGCGGGCGCCTCCTCGTAGCAGACGTGAAATACAAAAACACCCCTCTCAGACTTATTAATGTGTACGCCCCGGCCGTAAAAAGTGAGCGGCTGGCAGTTCTTCAGCAACTCCCACTGCTGTTGGCCACCTCCAAGCCGGTCATCCTGGGTGGTGACTTCAACTGCATCATCGATGCGGCTGGACGATCCAGCAAAGCCGACAGCAAACTAGACGCTACGTCCAGACTCCTGATGGAAACGGTAAAAGACGCCAAGCTGCTCGACGTCTGCAGCAACCCTGCAGACGGCGCGCAGCGTAGATACACATGGTCACGGCCAGACGGGTCCGTCCGCTCCAGGATAGACTTCTTTTTTGTGTCCCGAGCTTTCACGGTCAGGTCCACCGACGTAACGCCGGTGTTCTTCTCTGACCACTGCCTCCTACTGGCCGACTGCCACCTGCAGGAAGACCAGGGGGTAGGCAGGGGGACGTGGAAGCTAAATGTAAAACTGCTGACCCCTGAGAACATCGAGGAACTCAGGAGGGATTACAAAGGTTGGAGAACTGTGAAACCCCTCTTTGAGGCCCCACATCTCTGGTGGGAAGCAATCAAGGGGAATATCAAGAGGTTTTTCATCCTCAAGGGCGTTCAGAAGGTGAGAGAGAGACGAGGGGTCATGTCCAGGCTCCAGAAAAGTATGCAAAATTTGCTCCAGCTGCAGTCGATGGGGGTGGATGTCAAGGAGGATCTCCAAGAGGTGAAGAGCCAGCAAGCCTCGCTCTACACCTCGGAGGCCTCCAAGGTTATCTTCCGTTCCAGAGTCCGCTCCGTGGAGCAGGACGAAAAGTGCTCACGCTTCTTCTTCCAAAAGGTGCACAGAGAGACCTCTGTGATCAGCAGCCTGAAGGAAGAAGATGGCTCTGAAAAGTCATCGCGGTCTGACATCCTGAGGATCAGCCAATCCTTTTATGCCGGACTGTATGACCTGAAGCCAACAGATAGCACTGTTTCCCAGACCTTCCTGTCGACTATCACGGAGGTCATAGGCGACAGCGAGCTGGAAAACCTGGACAAACCACTAACTCTGGACGAGCTGACAAAGGCCGCCAAGTCCTTCGAGACGAGTAAAACTCCCGGAAGCGACGGCTTACCGGTTGAGTTGTATTCGGCTCTGTGGGACTGGATGGGCCCAGACCTGCTGGAAGTGTACGAGAGCATGCTTCTGGAAGGCAGCATGTCAGAGTCCATGAGGAAAGGCATCATCACCCTCATCTACAAGCAGAAGGGGGAAAGGGAAGAAATTCGAAATTGGCGACCCATTTCACTGTTGAATGTGGACTACAAAATTCTAGCAAAGGTCATCGCCAATCGGGTCAGGTCTGCTCTGGAGTCGGTGATCCACCCTGACCAGACCTGTGCTGTACCCGGCAGGAAGATCTCTGATAGCCTCGCGCTACTCAGGGATACGATCGCCTACGTGCAGGACAGGGGGGTGGACACTTGCCTCATCAGCCTTGACCAGGAGAAGGCTTTTGACAGAATATCGCACACCTACATGATGGATGTGCTCTCCAAAATGGGGTTTGGGGAGGGAATTCGCAATTGGATCAAACTGCTCTACACAAACATCTATAGCGCAGTCTCAATCAATGGGTGGGAATCAGAAAAGTTCCAGATCAGATCTGGAGTCAGGCAGGGCTGCCCTCTCTCCTCTGCCCTTTTTGTGTGCTGCATAGAACCTTTTGCCGAGTCCATCAGGAGGGATCCGGGTATAAGAGGAGTGACGATCCCAGGCAGTGGAGGCATGCAAATCAAGGCCTCCCTGTACATGGACGACGTTGCCGTCTTCTGCTCGGATCCTGCGTCTGTACGCAGGCTCTTAACCACCTGCGACCAGTTTGAACTGGCCTCTGGAGCCAAGGTAAACCGGGGCAAGAGCGAGGCCATGTTCTTTGGGAACTGGGCCGACCGGTCCTTTGTCCCCTTCACTGTCAGGTCAGATTACCTGAAGGTGCTGGGGATATGGTTCGGAGCTGCTGGGGCGTGCACCAAAAACTGGGAGGAGCGCATAGGAAAGGTAAGACAGAAACTGGGCTGGTGGGAGCAACGCTCCCTCTCCATTGCGGGCAAAACCCTGGTCATCAGGTGTGAGGTACTCTCGGTGCTACTGTACGTGGCGCAGGTCTGGCCCATAACCCGACCCTGCGCCACAGCAGTCACCCGGGCCATCTTCAAATTTATCTGGCGATCCAAGATGGACCGTGTCCGAAGGGACACCATGTACAAACCTCTGGAGAAAGGAGGGCGGAACGTACCCAACGCCTCCCTCATCCTGTTGGCCACCTTTGTGTCCAGCTGCATCAAGCTGTGCGTGGACCCCCAGTATGCAAACACCAAGTGTCACTACATACTGAGGTTCTACCTGTCCCCGGTGTTACGAAGGATGGGCCTGGCCTCATTGCCGCGGAACGCTCCAAGTAGTTGGACCGTACCGTACCACCTGTCCTTCGTGGAAAAGTTTTTGAAGAAAAACACCATTGACCACAAGGCAATGAAGCAGTGGTCAGCACGTAATGTCCTCGAGGCCCTCAGGGAAAAGGAGACTGTGGAGGACGTTGGATGGTTCCCTGAGCAGACTGCCAGAGTCATCTGGCAGAACGCCTCATCACCAGAACTTTCAAACAAGCACCAAGACCTAGCTTGGCTGGTGGTGAGAAGGGCCCTCCCTGTCAGATTCTTCATGCACACCCGAAGGCTCTGCACCAATGCACGCTGCCCTCGGAGTGGCTGTGGGGGAAATGAGACGGTCACACACCTCCTTGTGGAATGTGCCTTTGCAAAGAAGGTCTGGAGAGAGATGCAGTGGTATTTGTCAAGGTTTATCCCAAACAGATCTGTGACACAGGACTCTGTGCTCTACGGACTGTTTCCAGGGACACACACCGAGACAAATATCAACTGCTGCTGGAAGGTCATCAACTCGGTGAAAGACGCTCTTTGGTCTGCCCGAAACTTGCTGATCTTCCAGTGCAAAGAATTGTCCTCGACCGAGTGTTGCAGACTGGCACATTCCAAGGTCCAGGACTACGTGCTGAGGGACGCACTCAAGCTTGGGGCAGCTGCCGCCAAGGCGCAATGGGGAAAGACCACTGTGTAAAGTCTTTCCAGCAAATGTACACCGAGGGGCGGGTAACAGTGTAAAGCCCCTCGGTCTGGGCAACCAACACTCCAATGTATAAAACAAACATGACAATGTAAATATTTAAGAAGGAATTGTAACGTAAAGAGTGATATGTGAATAATAATATCAAAATTGAATGAAAGAAAGTCAAGGCAACATGTAACCCTGCCGGAAATGTACAGTCAAGACAATTTGAAATGTTTCTGTAATGCTTATGATAAATTTTTATGAATAAAGTAAATTTTTTTGGGAAAAAAAAAAAAATCTGTTCTTATCAGTTTAATATCTGATACGTCCCTTATCTGGGGACCATATATTAAATTGATTTTTGGAGCAGGGAGATGGAATAGGGGCTTGCTCCGTCCACTCCACGCATCGACCTGGTATTGCAGTATCTCCAGGAACGGTGCACACCACCCCTTCATGGGGAATTTCAAACTTAAAAAACAGATCAAACACATACAAATATACACTTTATTCACAGTTCTTTCAGCACACAACAAAATGCTTCGGCAAGTGGCTGCTGCTACTCAGCTTCTACCTGGCCCCGGTGTCATGAAGAATGACCAAACGCATCTTACAAGCACAACGGCGAAAGGGAACTAATTCTAAATTGACCACCCATTTCACTCTTGAATGTGCATTACTCGGCTTCTCGGCCTTTTGCCTAAGATCAAGTGTAGTCTCATTTGATCGAGAGAAGCTGAGGATTTCCATGTCGATCGTGGATTGGAGAACTCGGAGGGATTGAGGTCGTCAAAGAGGAAACGTTTGGAGCTTGGCTGCTATTGGTGGATCTACATGCTGGCCTAAACCTCGGGTTTAGGCCTAACACCGATACAGTTTCACACCCAACGAACGAGCTATGGATGCAGCTGCATCCCGACCACCAGGCTGGGGAGTGCGAAACACTGTCCGAGTCACAGTGAAGAAAACGGAAGGAGAGTCACCTGTGGACCGGAAACTCTTCGTGAAACGGGTGCTGCTCGAGTGTTGTGGGTTTAAAGCAACAGAGATCTTCTGCTTGCAAAACTTCCCCAACAATGGATATTTTGATGTCACCTTCAAGAGCGTCGCAGCGTGCATCAGATTCTTGAACGTCTTCAAGGAAAAAGGTAATCAGAGTCCCCTGTCGATCCTGACTGCGGAGCCTCTGTTTACGCTACCGTCGCAGCAAAACCGGGTTGTAACACTGCACACGTACAACCCCCACGTCCCCGTGTCTGATGTGCTCACGTTCCTCGCCAGGTACGCTGAGCTGAAAAGTGACAGCGTGCAAGTGAAAGACACCTTCGGCATCTGGACAAGTGAGCACCACATCAAGGTGACTCTAAGAACAGACGGCAGCGGAACCATCCTGCATCCCCCCTCCAGTTTCATTATTGGAGGAAATCGTGGCTACCTCTACTACGTGGGACAGCCACGAGTATGCCACACCTGTGGCAAAACGGGGCATGTTGCCGCAAACTGCAGTGTGACCTTCTGCAAAAACTGCAGGCAGGAGGGACACATGACTAAGGACTGCAAAGAAGACAAGTGCTGCAACCTGTGTGGGGAGGCCGGCCATCTTTACAGGGCCTGCCCGAAACGGGGGGCGACATATGCACAGATCATCAGCAGCGGAGTTAAAAAGGCGACCAGAGAGGAGGTTCATGCACCCCCCACCGAAAAAGACACCACGGCACAGAATGCGGAAAAGCAACAGAAGGGCCCCCAACAAAAAGAGGAGGCCCCAGCACGCCCTGACAACCCAACCCCAGCCTCATCTGATGAGGAACACTCAATGGAAGAGGAAGAGGATGGGACAAAGAATAGAGAGCCCTGGCAAACAGTGAACAGGGACAAACGAAAGAGGAAACAAAAAAACAAACTGAAGAACCCCCCGAGGGGTAGTGGCAAAAAGCGACACCTTTCAGCCAGCGGACTTAATGCCGACACCTCCTCCGATGAGGGAAAACAAGACAAGAATCGGCCTCAAATAAAGAGGCAAAGACTTCCGGGTGCGGCGATGACCAGCTAAGTCGCACGTTTCGGCAGCTCCCGGTGGAACGGACTTTTGGGCTCTTGATAGGAGCCCCAACCGCAAGTTTAACGGCTAAAAACACTGTGCGGTAACCAGAAGGGAATTCCCCCTGGACACGGATGGAAAAAGGAGAGGAAAGTGGCCGGATTGCGGAGGATCCTCTAGAGCAGCGGCAAGGAAGGCAAGCACAAAGCAAGATGGCGTCAGAAGGTGGCCGTCTAGTATGGGGCCCTGACCAACAAGAGTTCCTGCGGCGCTGTGTGGAAGAACTTAAAAAGGAGATGAAGAAGGAGCTGCTGGCCCCGATATTACAGGCGATTGAAGGGCTAAAGGAGGAGCAAAAGACCCAGGAGCAGGAGCTTCGGGTCGTGAAGGCAAAGGTCGCTGAAAATGAAGACGAAATACAGGGCCTGGTGGTGAAGACAGAGACGCACGAGGAACAGCACAAAAGGAGTGTGGAAAGGCTGGAGGTGCTGGAGAATAATGCGAGGAGGAAGAATTTAAGGATTCTTGGTCTTCCCGAAGGTGCAGACGTCGGGACATATGTGAGCACGATGCTTCACTCGTTAATGGGATCGGAGGCCCCGACGGGCCCGTTGGAGGTGGAGGGAGCTTATCGAGTTATGACGTGAAGACCGAGGGCTGGAGAAATACCTTGAGCCATAGTGGTGAGATTTCTCCGATATAATGACAGAGACATGGTCCTCAGATGGGCGAAGAAAACTCGGAGCAGTAGGTGGGAGAATGCGGTGATCCGCGTATATCAAGATTGGAGTGCGGAGGTGGCGAGAAGGAGGGCAAGTTTTAATCGGGCCAAGGCGGTGCTTCACAAAAGGAAGGTCAAATTTGGAATGTTGCAGCCGGCAAGACTGTGGGTCACACACCAAGGGAAGCACCACTACTTTGAGACGGCAGAAGAGGCGTGGACATTTATTGTGGAGGAGAAGCTGCAATAGGCGGGCCAGAAAAAGAACGTTTGGGACAAAGTGGTGGGGTGATTACGTGGGGTGAAGGGGGGGAAAAAGGGGGAAGGGATGATCTCTCAAGTTGTTAATCTTGCGACCCTGTAACTTTTCGCTCTTCCCCATGTCGTGGGGGAGAGGGGGGAGGGAGGATGAGGAATTGTGGGCGCCGGCCATTAGGGGTGGGGCCAAGTGGGAAAGGCGGGCTTTGTTCCCGCGCTATGGTAATCATGGCGGGAACAGGGAAGCAGGAAGAAGGGGGCCTCGCTCAGTGGGGGCCGAGGTCACGGGGGGAAGCAGAGGTCAGCCAGAGTTTGCTGACTTCTGGGAGCAACATGGGGGGTGCAATTACGCTAGAAAAGGATCTAGCGGGGGGGGGGGCCTAACTGGGTTGCTGCTGCTGGGGAGAAGGGGGAGCTGGTATGGGCTTGGGTGGTCGAAGCGGGAGGGCGCCGTCAGGGGGAGATACGGCTACGTGGGAACTGGGTGAGGAGCTGGATTAAAAAAGGGGATGGCTAGTCGACAAGGGGGGGGGGTAAAGAGCCCCCCAACCCGGCTGATCACGTGGAATGTGACAGGGCTGAACGGGCCGATTAAAAGGGCACGGATACTCGCACACCTAATGAAATTAAAGGCAGATGTGGTTATGTTGCAGGAGACGCATTTGAAACTGATAGACCAGGTCAGACTACGCAAAGGATGGGTGGGGCAGGTGTTTCATTCGGGGTTAGACGCAAAGAACAGGGGCGTGGCTATATTAGTGGGGAAACGGGTACGGTTTGAGGCAAAGACCATAGTGGCGGATAGTGGGGGTAGATACGTGATGGTGAGTGGCAGATTGCAAGGGGAGGTGGTGGTTCTAGTGAACGTATATGCCCCGAACTGGGATGATGCCAATTTTATGAGGCGTATGTTGGGACGTATCCCGGACATAGAGGCGGGAAAGTTGGTAATGGGGGGAGACTTCAATACGGTGCTGGACCCAGGGCTGGACAGATCGAGGTCCAGGACCGGGAGGAGGCCGGCTGCAGCTAGGGTGCTCAAGGACTTTATGGAGCAGATGGGAGGAGTAGACCCCTGGAGATTTAGCAGGCCTAGGAGTAAGGAGTTCTCGTTTTTCTCCTATGTCCATAAAGTATATTCACGGATAGACTTTTGTGTTTTGGGAAGGGCGCTGATCCCGAAGGTGACAGGGACGGAGTACACGGCTATAGCTATCTCGGACCACGCTCCACATTGGGTGGACCTGGAGATAGGGGAGGAAAAAGAACAGCACCCGCCCTGGAGAATGGACATGGGATTACTGGCAGATGAGGGGGTATGTTTAAGGGTGAGGGGGTGTATTGAAAGGTACTTGGAGCTTAATGACAATGGGGAGGTTCAGGTGGGAGTGGTCTGGGAGGCACTGAAGGCAGTGGTTAGAGGGGAGCTGATATCTATTAGGGCACATAAAGGAAAGCAGGAGGGTAGGGAAAGGGAGCGGTTGCTGAAAGAACTTTTGAGGGTGGACAGACAATGTGCGGAGGCACCGGAGGAGGGACTGTACAGGGAAAGGCAAAGGCTACATGTAGAATTTGACTTGTTGACTACGGGTAATGCAGAGGCACAATGGAGGAAGGCACAGGGTGTACAGTACGAATATGGGGAGAAGGCGAGCCGGTTGCTGGCCCACCAACTGAGGAAGAGGGGAGCAGCGAGGGTGATAGGGGGGGTGAGATATGAGGAGGGAGAGATGGAGCGGGGAGCGGAGAGAGTGAATGGTGTGTTCAAGGCATTCTACGAAACATTATACAAAGCTCAGCCCCCGGAAGGGAAGGAGAGAATGATGAGCTTTCTGGATCAGCTGGAATTCCCTAAGGTGGAGGAGCAGGAGAGGGCGGGACTGGGAGCACAGATTGAGATGGAGGAGGTAGTGAAAGGGATTGGGAGCATGCAGGCGGGGAAGGCTCCGGGACCAGACGGATTCCCGGTGGAATTTTATAGGAAGTATATGGACTTGCTGGCCCCGCTTCTGACAAGAACCTTTAATGAGGCTAGGGAAAGGGGGCAGTTGCCCCCGACTATGTCAAAGGCAACGATATCGCTCCTCCTAAAGAAGGAAAAAGACCCGCTGCAATGCGGGTCCTATAGGCCCATTTCTCTTTTAAATGTGGATGCTAAGATTCTGGCCAAGGTAACGGCGACGAGGATAGAGGACTGTGTCCCGGGGGTGGTTCATGAGGACCAAACTGGGTTTGTGAAGGGGAGACAGCTGAACACGAACATACGGAGGTTGCTAGGGATAATGATGATGCCCCTGCCAGAGGGGGAAGCGGAGATAGTGGTGGCGATGGATGCCGAGAAAGCATTTGATAGAGTGGAGTGGGATTATCTGTGGGAGGTGCTGAGGAGATTTGGCTTTGGAGATGGGTATATCGGATGGGTACAGTTGCTGTATAGGGCACCGATGGCGAGTGTGGTTACGAATGGACGGGGGTCTGATTATTTCCGGCTTTACAGAGGGACGAGGCAGGGGTGTCCCCTGTCTCCGTTATTGTTTGCACTGCCGATTGAGCCCCTGGCCATAGCACTGAGGGGTTCCAGGAAGTGGAGGGGAGTGTTTAGGGGAGGAGAAGAACACCGGGTATCTTTGTATGCGGATGATTTGTTGTTGTATGTGGTGGACCCGGTGGAGGGGATGCCAGAGATAATGCGGATACTTGGGGAGTTTGGGGATTTTTCGGGGTATAAATTGAACATGGGAAAAGTGAGTTGTTTGTGGTGTATCCGGGGAGCAGAGCAGGGAAATAGAGGATTTACCGCTGAGGAAGGTAACAAGAGACTTCCGGTACTTGGGGATTCAGATAGCCAAGAATTGGGGAACCCTTACACCGGCTTAATTTAACACGATTGGTGGAACAAATGGAGGAGAGACTTCAAGAGATGGGACATGGTGTCCCTGTCACTGGCAGGTAGGGTGCAGGCGGTTAAAATGGTGGTTCTCACGAGATTCCTCTTTGTGTTTCAGTGCCTCCCGGTGATGGTCACGAAGGCTTTTTTTAAGAGAATCGAGAAAAGCATTATGAGTTGTGTGGGGGCCGGGAAGACCCCGAGAGTGAGGAGGGGGTTCTTGCAGTGTAGTAGGGATAGGGGGGGCTGGCACTACCGAGCCTAAATGATTATTACTGGACCGCCAATATTTCAATGGTGTGTAAGTGGATGGGAGAAGGGGAGGGAGCGGTGTGCAAGAGATTGGAAAGGGCGTCCTGCAAGGGGACCAGCTTACAAGCAATGGTGACGGCACCGTTGCCGTTCTCACCGAAGAAATACACTACAAGCCCGGTGGTGGTGGCAACATTAAAAATTTGGGGGCAGTGGAGACGGCATAGGGGAAGGACGGGAGCCTCGGTGCGGTCCCCGATAAGAAATAACCATAGGTTTGTTCCGGGGAGAATGGATGGGGGATTTGGAGCATGGCAAAGAGCTGGGGTAGTACAATTGAGAGATCTGTTCGTAGATGGGACGTTTGCGAGTCTGGGAGCGCTGACGGAAAAATATGGGTTGCCCCAAGGGAATGCATTTCGGTATATGCAACTGAGGGCTTTTGTGAGGCAACAGGTGAGGGAATTCCCGCAGCTTCCCGACGCAGGAGGTGCAGGATAGAGTGATCTCAGAGACATGGGTGGGGGATGGTAGGGTGTCGGATATATACAGGGAAATGAGGACGAGGGGTAGATCATGGTAGATGAGCTGAAAGGGAAATGGGAAGAGCTGGGGAAGAGATTGAGGAGGGGCTGTGGGCTGAGGCCCTACGTAGGGTAAACCCGTCGTCCTCGTGTGCCAGGCTAAGCCTGATACAATTCAAGGTTCTACACAGGGCGCATATGACTGGAGCACGGCTCAGTAAATTTTTCGGGGTAGAGGATAGGTGTGGGAGATGCTCGCGAAGCCCAGCGAATCACACCCACATGTTCTGGTCATGTCCGGCATTACAGGGGTTCTGGGTGGGGGTGGCGAAGGTGCGTTCGAAGGTGGTGGGGGTCCGGGTCGAGCCAAGCTGGGGGTTAGCTATATTCGGGTTGCAGAAGAGCCGTGAGTGCAGGAGGCGAAAGAGGCTTATGTTTTGGCCTTTGCGTCCTAGTAGCCCGGCGAAGGATATTGCTTATGTGGAAGGAAGCCAAACCTCTGGGCGTGGAGACTTGGATAAACGACATGACAGGGTTTATAAAGTTAGAACGGATCAAGTTCGTATTAAGGGGTTCGGCTCAAGGGTTCACCAGGCGGTGGCAACCATTCGTCAACTACCTCACAGAACGATAGAAGGAATGAAAAAGAAAGAAAGACAACAGCACCAAGCCAGGGGGGAGGGAGGGGGGGGGGGGGGGGGGGGGGGGGGGGGGGGGGGGGGGGGGGCTCTCAGGGATGTCATTGTATATGTATAGACATTTGTTATAGGAAATGTATATTGGACTGTTGGATTGTATCTTTGGAGAGTAACTATTTTTTGACAAGGCAGTTGCCATTTAGTTTTGTTTTTGTTTCTGTTTATACATTATTTATTTATTTGTTTAAAAACTGGCCACTGTTATTTATATTGTTTTATTGTTGTTTAAATTAAAAACTATGTACTGTTATGTTTGGCCAAAAATCTTGAATAAAATATATTTTAAAAAATAAATAAATAAAGAGGCAAAGCACCAACGTGGAACGGGAGGCACAGACCCCCCCAGACCACCGACCGGGAAGAAAACAAGGTCACAGACCTACCCCCGAAAGTAACGAGCAGCAACAACCCCAGGCCAAGACCGGCCTGCAACCCCAACACCTACTGACTGCCACAACGAACGCCAGAGCTACACCACCCCCCCCCCCAATGCATCTGCATCAAGTTCACGTGGCCAGTGCGGACCAGAACAGTTTTCTCAACCCTGCAACTGTGCTAAAGTTTGCGAGCACCACCGGCATGCTGGGGAACATCCAACAGCTGGAACAGCCAACTGTATAGACTCTGGACTCTTGAGACTGGTAAATCTACGTTTTTATAATGGGTTTTAAAATTGCATCCAGAAATGTGCGAAGCATCAAAGATACTTCGCGGTGTGTAGCCACACTCAACTATTTAGCAAATGTGAAAGCTGACCTACTGTTCCTGCAGGAGTGCGGAATTCCGCACCTCAGCTACTACAGGCGCTGGTCGAGCTGGTGGTCCCACGGGCCATCCATCTGGTCAGGAGGAAACGACTGCTGCTCCTCCGGCCTGGGTATTCTGCTGCGGGGAGGCAACTTCACCATCTCCGACGTTAAGGAGGTGGTGGGAGGGCGCCTCCTCGTAGCAGACGTGAAATACAAAAACACCCCTCTCAGACTTATTAATGTGTACGCGCCGGCCGTAAAAAGGTGAGCGGCTGGCAGTCCTTCAGCAACTCCCACTGTTGTTGGCCACCTCCAAGCCGGTCATCCTGGGCGGTGACTTCAACTGCATCATCGATGCGGCTGGACGATCTGGCAGAGCCGACAGCAAACTAGACGCTACGTCCAGACTCCTGATGGAAACGGTAAAAGACGCCAAGCTGCTCGACGTCTGCAGCAACCCTGCAGACGGAGCGCAGCGTAGATTCACATGGTCACGTCCAGACGGGTCCCATCCGCTCCAGGATAGACTTCTTTTTGTGTCCCGAGCTTTCACGGTCAGGTCCACCGACGTAAGGCCGGTGTTTCTTCTCTGACCACTGCCTCCTACTGGCCGACTGCCACCTGCAAGGAAAACCAGGGGGTAGGCAGGGGGACATGGAGGCTAAATGTAAAACTGCTGACCCCTGAGAACCTCGAGGAACTCAGGAGGGATTACAAAGGTTGGAGAACCGTGAAACCCCTCTTTGAGGCCCCACATCTCTGGTGGGAAGCAATCAAGGGGAATTTCAAGAGGTTTTTCATCCTCAAGGGCGTTCAGAAGGTGAGAGAAAGACGAGGGGTCATGTCCAGGCTCCAGAAAAGTATGCAGAATTTGCTCCAGCTGCAGTCGATGGGGGTGGATGTCAAAGGGGATCTCCAAGAGGTGAAGAGCCAGCAAGCCTCGCTCTACACCTCGGAGGCCTCCAAGGTTATCTTCCGTTCCAGAGTCCGCTCCGTGGAGCAGGATGAAAAGTGCTCACGCTTCTTCTTCCAAAAGGTGCACAGAGAGACCTCTGTGATCAGCAGCCTGAAGGAAGAAGATGGCTCTGAAAAGTCATCGCAGTCTGACATCCTGAGGATCAGCCAATCCTTTTATGCCGGACTGTATGACCTGAAGCCAACAGATAGCACTGTTTCCCAGACCTTCCTGTCGACTATCACGGAGGTCATAGGCGGCAGCGAGCTGGAAAACCTGGACAAACCACTAACTCTGGATGAGCTGACAAAGGCCGTCAAGTCCTTCGAGACGAGTAAAACCCCCGGAAGCGACGGCTTACCGGTTGAGTTGTATTTGGCTCTGTGGGACTGGATGGGCCCAGACCTGCTGGAAGTGTACGAGAGTATGCTTCTGGAAGGCAGCATGTCAGAGTCCATGAGGAAAGGCATCATCACCCTCATCTACAAGCAGAAGGGGGAAAGGGAAGAAATTCGAAATTGGCGACCCATTTCACTGTTGAATGTGGATTACAAAATTCTAGCCAATGTCATCCCCAATCGGGTCAAGTCTGCTCTGGAGTCGGTGATCCACCCTGACCAGACCTGTGCTGTACAAGGCAGGAAGATCTCTGATAGCCTCGCGCTACTCAGGGATACGATCGCCTACGTGCAGGACAGGAGGGTGGACACCTGCCTCATCAGCCTTGACCAGGAGAAGGCTTTTGACAGAATATCGCACACCTACATGATAGCTGTGCTCTCCAAAATGGGGTTTGGGGAGGGAATCCGCAATTGGATCAAACTCCTCTACACCAACATCTATAGCGCAGTCTCAATCAATGGGTGGGAATCAGAAAAGTTCCAGATCAAATCCGGAGTCAGGCAGGGCTGCCCTCTCTCCTCTGCCCTTTTTGTGTGCTGCATAGAACCTTTTGCTGAGTCCATCAGGAAGGATCTGGGTATAAGTGGAGTGACGATCCCAGTCAGTGGAGGCATGCAAGTCAAGGCCTCCCTGTAAATGGAGGACGTTGCCGTCTTCTGCTCGGATCCTGCATCTGTACGCAGGCTCTTGACCGCCTGCGACCAGTTTGAACTGGCCTCGGGAGCCAAGGTAAACCGTGGCAAGAGCGAGGCCATGATCTTTGGGAACTGGGCCGACCGGTCCTTTGTCCCCTTCACTGTCAGGTCAGATTACCTGAAGGTGCTGGGGATATGGTTCGGAGCTGCTCGGGTGTGCACTAAAAACTGGGAGGAGCGCATAGCAAAGGTAAGGCAGAAACTGGGCTGGTGGGAGCAACGCTCCCTCTCCATTGCGGGCAAAACCCTGGTCATCAGGTGTGAGGTACTCTCGGTGCTACTGTACGTGGCGCACGTCTGGCCCATAACCCGACCCTACGCCACAGCAGTCACCCGGGCCATCTTCAATTTCATCTGGAGATCCAAGATGGACCGTGTCCGAAGGGACACCATGTACAAACCTCTGGAGAAGGGAGGGCGGAAGGTACCCAACGCCTCCCTCATCCTGTTGGCCACCTTTGTGTCCAGCTGCATCAAGCTGTGCGTGGACCCCCAGTATGCAAACACCAAGTGTCACTGCATACTGAGGTTCTACCTGTCCCCGGTGTTACGAAGGATGGGCCTGGCCTCATTGCCGCGGAATGCTCCAAGTAGTTGGACCGTACCGTACCACCTGTCCTTCGTGGAAAGGGTTTTGAAGGAAAACACCTTTGACCACAAGGCAATGAAGCAGTGGTCAGCACGTAATGTCCTCGAGGCCCTCAGGGAAAAGGAGACCGTGGAGGACGTTGGATGGTTCCCTGAGCAGACTGCCAGAGTCATCTGGCAGAACGCCTCATCACCAGAACTTTCAAACAAGCACCAGACAGAAAGGACAGCAGCAGCAACCCAGGGGGGAGGGGGGAGCACTATTTTGTGTTTTTGCTATTTGTTTTTTCTTTTCTAGTTTTGTTGTAAGCTCACTATATTATTTAAATAATGTTTAATGTATAATCCCTTGTTGAGTTGTAAAAACGGGAAAAATTTTTGTTTGAAAAATTTCAATAAAATATATATTTTTTAACAAGGACTTAGGTTAAGGTATCCAGATTATATGTCTGTGATTAAGGGTTAACAGCTAGGCAGGCTGTGATGTCACTCTTGGCAGGAGCTGCGTCTCTTTTTAGTTTCGTTTCCAGCCCTGCTCTGGATTCTGAGGAAAAGAGTTGTGTCTCTCAGACTGCCTTCTGAAAGTTTCTCTCCAAGGACTTTGTGAACAAATCCTGAGTGTTAACTTTATTAATGAAAGCCACCCTCGTCCCAGAGGGCCATAGGCTACTCTTCCCTTTGAGAGAGGGAGAGTGCAGACTTGTGGTGATTTGACCTGTGGGCCACCTCACCTCAAGCAAGGGTCAAGGTTGAGAAGGCGAGGCCTTCCTGGTAACCTCAGCCAATACGGGAATTGAACTCCCCCCTGTTGGCATTGCTCTGCGTCACAAACCAGCCATCCAGCTAACTGATTCCCCCACACTTTATTAATAAGTGCCATTTGACCCGAATGTGGATCTTGCCCCATTGAAATTTTAGAAGTAGACGAGAAAGTCAGCGCAAAGACTTTTTAAAAAAGAACTGTTCATTGAAAAGCTGTTTTCTCCTTGGATGTCAATGGGGTTAATCCTGTGTTAATAATGTTTGTTTTAATACGTTTTTGTTTTTGTTAGTGGAATCACTCCCAGGCATACAGCATCCTTTCCTCATAGTGTACAAATTGGAAAATTGTTGGGGTTTCTTCTCCGGTTTCCTAATATAAATTGGGGGGGGGTCTGGTCTGGTACTGTTAACATTGCGGGTCTGGTCTGGTACTGTTAACATTGCAATGTTTTTATTCAAGCCAAGGACTCAGAGTTGCCAATCTACACGAAGGAAAAAGCATTAAACACCTAAAGAAAAGCCCGGGTCCCAGGCCCGGTGAGGCACAGATGCTAACCATCGTGTTGTCCCTCCCTCCAGTACTGCACAAAAGGAGTCACTTGCATTTGTAGAGCATCGATCACGAACCACAGGACATCCAAAGGCACTTTACACCAACTGGGAGAAAGATCTGCTGTAAAGCGAGAAGGGGGGCAGCCAACATGCGCACAGCAAGGCTCCACAATGTGACAACAATCAGGTGATCGGTTTCTTTTTTATATGTACGTTTAGTGTAGCCAATTCTTTGTTCCCCAATTAAGGGGCAATTTAGTGTGGCCAATCCACCTAGCCTGCACATCTTTTTGGGTTGTGGGGGTGAAACCCACGCAGACACGGGGGGGATTGTGCAAACTCCACACGGACAGTGACCCAGGGCCAGGATCGACCCCGGGTCCTCGGTGCGCTGGGGCAGCAGTGCTAACCACTGCACCAACATGCCGCCCCGATCTGTTTCAGAGATCCTGATGGTGGGGGTGAATGTTGGCCAAGGCACTGGGAGATCACCAAAATGTTTTTGCATTCCCCTGGATTAGGGGTTCAAATCCCAAACCACATATTGCAACCTGATTTTAACCCTGCAGCGTATTTTTGGCGATATTGACATTCAATACACAAAATAGAAGTCAACGCCAATAACTCCAGGGTTTCTTCACCTCAGCAGCAAAGTGACTCAGCGCAATAGCTCCTCCGCTTGGCACCGGTCCCCTGCCTCGGGCCCAGTCCCCGGCGCCCGGTCCCCTGCCACGGGCCCGGTCCCCTGCCACGGGCCCGGTCCCCTGCCCCGGCGCCCGGGCCCGGTCCCCTGCCCCCGGGCCCGGTCCCCTGCCCCGGCGCCCGGGCCCGGTCCCCTGCCCCCGGGCCCGGTCCCCTGCCCCGGCGCCCGGGCCCGGTCCCCTGCCCCGGGCCCGGTCCCCTGCCACGGCGCCCTGGCCCGGTCCCCGGCCCCGCGCCTCAGACAACGCGCGCCTCAGACAGCCCGAGACCCAGCTCGAGCCTCCCCCTCCGCGCGCGCAGCCAGTCTCGGAGGCTCGAGCGCGGCTTTCAAACTGATCGCCCCGCCCCCTCCGGCAACCGCCGGATCGGGGCGAGCGCAGGCGCAGTCCTGATCGCAAAGCCTGGTTCACCAAGCAATGGGGGTGAGGAGGGGAGGGAGAAAAGAGGGCGTGGGGGTTGGGATAGAGGGAGGGTCTTGGAATGGAAGGGCGGGGTTTGAAGAGAAGGGGCGGGGTTTGAAGAGAAGGGGCGGGGTTAGGGGTGGGGCGGGGTTACAGGAGGGGGCGCGGCTCCAGGAGGGGCGGAGTTACGGGACAGGGGGCGGGGTCAGGCAGCGGAGGGGGAGGGGCAGATCGATGGGGTTTTGGTGCGGGGAGGGGCAGGGATCAATGGGGTGGGGTTAGTGAGGGGGAGGGGCAGGGATCGATGGGGCGAAGTTCGGGAGTGGAGGGGGCGGGGAGGCAGAGGTGGGGAGGTGTATCAAATAAACATGACAATGTAAATATTTAAGAAGGAATTGTAATGTAAAGAGTGATATGTGTATAATATTATCAAAATTGAATGGAAGAAAGTCAAGGCAATGTGTAACTGACGGAAATGTACAGTCAAGACAATTCGAAATGTTCTGTAATGCTTATGATAAATTTTATGAATAAATCATATTTTTTTGAATTAAAAAAAAAAAATCTGTTCTTATCAGTTTAAGGTGTAGTTTAAGGCCAGCAAACCTCGCTCTACACCTCGGAGGCCTCCAAGGTTATCTTCCGTTCCAGAGTCCGCTCCGTGGAGCAGGACGAAAAGTGCATTTGATAGGGTGGAGTGGGAGTATCTATGGGAGGTGCTGAGGAGGTTCGGGTTCGGGGACGGGTTTGTTAGCTGGGTCAAACTCCTCTATGGGGCCCCAACGGCAAGTGTGGTCACGGGTCGGCAAAGATCGCAGTATTTTCGACTATTCAGGGGAACAAGACAGGGATGCCCGCTATCTCCATTACTGTTCGCGTTGGCAATTGAACCACTGGCCATGGCGCTGAGAGACTCCAGAAAATGGAGAGGGGTGATGAGAGGGGGAGAGGAACACCGAGTATCACTCTATGCGGATGACCTACTGCTATATGTAGCGGACCCGGTGGGGGGGATGACAGGTCATGCAGATATTGAGGGAGTTCGGAGATTTCTCGGGATATAGGCTTAACATGGGAAAGAGTGAACTTTTTGTGATACACCCTGGGGACCAGAGTAGAGGGATAGATGGCCTACCGCTAAGGAGAGTGGAAAGAAACTTTCGATACCTGGGGATTCAGATAGCCAGGAGCTGGGGAACCTTACACAGACTTAATCTGACACGACTGGTGGAACAAATGGAAGAGGATTTCAAGAGGTGGGACATGCAGCCGCTGTCACTGGCGGGCAGAGTGCAGGCAATTAAGATGATGGTCCTCCCGAGGTTCCTATTTGTGTTCCAATGTCTCCCTATACTGATCACTAAGGCCTTTTTTAAAAAAATAGACAGGAGCATCACGAGCTTCGTGTGGGCAGGGAAGGTTCCGAGGGTAAGGAGGGGGTTCTTACAACGTAGGAGAGACAGAGGGGGACTGGCGCTGCCGAATTTAGGCGACTACTACTGGGCCGCCAATGTGGCGATGATTCGTAAGTAGATGATAGAGGGAGAGGGAGCGGCGTGGAAAAGACTAGAGATGAAGTCCTGTAAAGGGACGAGTCTAGAAGCGCTGGTGACGGCGCCACTACCGCTCTCACCAAAAATATTTACCACGAACCCAGTGGTGGCGGCAACATTAAGTATCTGGGGGCAATAGAGGCGACAGAGAGGTGTGCTGGGAGCCTTGATGGGGTCCCCAATTAGGAACAACCATAGGTTTGCCCCAGGGAGGCTGGATGGAGGATTCCAGAGCTGGCACCAGTTGGGAATTAGGAGAGTGGGAGATTTATTTATAGACGGGATGTTTGCGAGCTTGGGAGCGCTGGAGGAAAAGTATAAGCTGCCCCGGGGAAATTTCTTTAGGTATATGAGGGCAGGTGAGGGCGTTCACAAGACAACAGGTGAGGGAATTTCCGTTGCTCCCGACACAGGGGATCCAGGATAGAGTGCATTCGGGGGGGGGGGGGGGGGAGGGGTCGGGGAGGGCAAGGTGTCAGAGATATACCGGGAGATGAGAGAAGAGGGGGAGGAGCTGGTGGGCGAACTGAAAGGAAGATGGGAAGAAGAGCTCGGGGAGGAGATTGAGGAGGGTTTGTGGGCTGATGCCCTAAGCAGGGTAAATTCCTATTCCTCGTGTGCCAGGCTTAGCCTGATCCAATTTAAGGTGCTGCATAGAGCACACATAACGGGAGCAAGGTTGAGCAGGTTCTTCGGAGTGGATTTTTTAATTTTTTAATTAAAAAAAAATATATTTTATTAAAGTTTTTCAATCACAATTTTTTCCCCTTACACATCAATCAAAATAAAAATAAAAAGTACAAGTAACATGATAACTACAATCTAACAATGAGTAACTAACTAACATGGTAAACTAACCAAATAACATAAAATGAAACTCCCCCCCCCCCCCTCCCAGAACCCAAACATCTTACCCCCCCCTCCCTCCCTCCCTCCCTTCCCCGCCCCCCCCCCCCCCGGGTTGCTGCTGCTGGTCATCTATCTTCCCTCTAACGTTCTGCTTGGTAGTCGAGGAACGGTTGCCACCGTCTGGTGAACCCTTGAGCCGATCCTCTCAGCGCAAACTTAATCTGCTCCAGTTTTATAAACCCCGCCATATCGTTTATCCAGGTCTCCAGGCCGGGGGGTTTCACTTCCTTCCACATGAGTAAAATCCTACGCCGGGCTACTAGGGACGCAAAGGCCACAACATCGGCCTCTTTCGCCTCCTGCACTCCCGGCTCATCCGCTACTCCAAATAGAGCTAACCCCCAGCCTGGCTACCTTCAGCACCTTCGAGATCACTCCCGTCACTCCCCTCCAATACCCCTCCAGTGCCGGACACGACCAAAACATATGTGTGTGGTTTGCCGGGCTTCCGCCGCACCTCCCGCACCTGTCCTCCACTCCGAAGAACCTGCTCAACCTTGCTCCCGTTATGTGTGCTCTATGCAGCACCTTAAATTGGATCAGGCTAAGCCTGGCACACGAGGAAGAGGAATTTACCCTGCTTAGGGCATCAGCCCACAAACCCTCCTCAATCTCCTCCCCGAGCTCTTCTTCCCATTTTCCCTTCAGTTCGTCCATCAGCTCCTCCCCCTCTTCTCTCATCTCCCGGTACATCTCGGACACTTTGCCCTCCCCGACCCACACCCCCGAAAGCACCCTGTCCTGGATCCCCTGTGTCGGGAGCAGCGGAAATTCCCTCACCAGTTGTCTCGTGAACGCTCTCACCTGCATATACCTAAAGGTATTTCCAAGGGGCAGCTCATACTTTTCCTCAAGTATTCCCAAACTCGCAAACGTCCCATCTATAAATAAGTCTCCCACTCTCCTGATTCCTGCCCGGTACCAGCTCTGGAATCCTCCGTCCAGCCTCCCTGGGGCAAACCTATGGTTGTTCCTGATCGGGGACTACACCGAGGCTCCCAGCACACCCCTCTGTCGCCTCCATTGCCCCCAGATACTTAATGTTGCCGCCACCACTGGGTTCATGGTAAACTTTTTTGGGGAGAGCGATAATGGCGCCGTCACCAGTGCCTTCAAGCTCGTCCCTTTGTAGGACTTCATCTCCAACCTTTTCCACACCGCTCCCTCTCCCTCTATCATCCACTTACAAATCATCGCCACGTTGGCGGCCCAATAGTAGTCGCCCAAATTCGGCAACGCCAGTCCCCCTCTGTCTCTACTACGTTGTAGGAACCCCCTCCTTACCCTCGGGGCCTTCCCTGCCCACACGAAGTTCGTGATGCTCCTATCTATTTTTCTAAAGAAGGCCTTAGTGATCAGTATAGGGAGACATTGGAACACAAATAGGAACCTCGGGAGGACCATCATCTTAATTGCCTGCACTCTGCCCGCCAGTGACAGCGGCTGCATGTCCCACCTTTTGAAATCCTCTTCCATTTGTTCCACCAGCCGTGTCAGATTGAGTCTGTGTAAGGTTCCCCAGCTCCTGGCTATCTGAATCCCCAGGTATCGGAAGTTTCTTTCCACTCTCCTTAGTGGTAGGCCATCTATCCCTCTACTCTGATCCCCAGGGTGTATCACAAAAAACTCACTCTTTCCTATGTTAAGCCTATATCCCGAGAAATCTCCAAACTCCCTCAATATCTGCATGGCCTCTGTCATCCCCCCCACTGGATCCGTCACATACTGCAGTAGGTCATCCGCATAGAGTGACACTCGGTGTTCCTCTCCCCCTCTAACCACCCCTCTCCATTTTCTGGAGTCTCTCAGCGCTATGGCCAGTGGTTCAATTGCCAGCGCGAACAGTAATGGGGACAGCGGGCATCCCTGTCTTGTTCCCCTGTGCAGTCGAAAATACTCCGACCTTTGCCGATTTGTGACCACACTTGCCGTTGGGGCCCCTTAGAGGAGTTTAACCCAGCTGACAAACCCCTCCCCGAACCCGAACCTCCTCAGCACCTCCCATAGATACTCCCACGCCACCCTATCAAATGCCTTCTCTGCATCCATTGCCGCCACTATCTCTGCCTCCCCCTCTGCTGGGGGCATCATTATCACCCCTATTAGCCGTCGCACGTTGACATTCAATTGTCTCCCCTTTACGAACCCTGTCTGGTCTTCGTGTACCACCCCCGGGACACAATCCTTCATCCTCGTCGCCAGCACATTTGCCAGCAACTTGGCGTCCACATTTAGAAATGAGATAGGCCTATCGGACCCGCACTGCAGCGGATCTTTATCTCGCTTCAAGATTCGAGATATCGTCGCCTCCGACATTGTTGGGGGTAGGGTCCCCCCTTCTCTGGCCTCGTTAAAGGTTCTTACCAGCAGCGGGGCCAACAGGTCCGCATATTTTCTATAGAATTCCACCGGGAACACATCTGGTCCCGGGGCCTTCCCTGCCTGCATGTTCCCCAGCCCTTTGATCACCTCGTCCACCCCAATTGGCGCCCCCAGGCCTGCCACCTCCTGCTCCTCCACCTTCGGGAACCTTAGTTGGTCCAGAAACTGCTGCATCCCTTCTTTTCCCTCCAGGGTTGGGACCTATATAGCCTCTCGTAAAAGGTCTTAAACACCTCGTTTATCTTCCCTGCTCTCCGCACAGTGGCTCCCGTTTCATCCCTAACTCCCCCTATCTCCTTCGCTGCTGTCCTCTTTCGCAGCTGGTGGGCCAACAGGCGACTCACCTTTTCCCCATATTCATATCTCATCCCCTGTGCCTTCCTCCACTGTGCCTCTGCCCTCCCTGTGGTGAGCAGATCGAACTCCGTCTGGAGTCGTCGCCTCTCCCTGTATAGTCATTCATCCGGGGCCTCCGCATATTTTTTATCTACCCTCAAAATCTCTCCCAGTAGTCTTTCCCTTTCTTTGGCCTCCGTTTTCCCCTTGTGAGCCCTGATGGAGATCAACTCTCCCCTGACCACCGCTTTTAGTGCTTCCCATACTACTCCTACTTGGACCTCCCCGTCGTCATTGGCCTCCAGGTATCTTTCGATACATCCCCGCACCCTTCCGCAGACTCCCTCATCCGCCAATAATCCCATATCCAGTCGCCAGAGTGGACGCTGCTCCCTCTCCTCTCCTAGTTCCAGGTCCACCCAGTGTGGGGAATGATCTGAAACAGCTATGGCTGAGTACTCAGTTCCTTCCACCCTCGATATCAGTGACCTACCCAAAACAAAGAAATCTATCCGGGAGTATACATTATGGACATGGGAGTAAAAGGAGAACTCTTTGGCCAGTGGCCTAGCAAATCTCCACGGATCCACTCCCCCCATTTGGTCCATAAACCCCTTAAGCACCTTGGCCACTGCCGGCCTTCTTCCGGTCGTGGATCTAGATTGATCTAACCCTGGGTCCAGCACGGTGTTGAAGTCCCCCCCCCATTATCAGGTTTCCTACCTCCAGGTCCGGGATACATCCCAGCATCCGCTTCATAAATCCCACATCATCCCAATTCGGGACAGAGACATTAACCAACACGACCTCCATTGCCTGCAGTCTGCCGCTCACCATCACATATCTGCTACCGCTGTCCGCTACAATGTTCCTAGCCTCGAATGACACCCGTTTCCCCACCAATATGGCCACCCCCCTTGTTCTTTGCGTCCAGCCCCGAGTGGAACGCCTGTCCCACCCATCCTTTCCTTAACCTAACCTGGTCCGCCACCTTCAGGTGCGTCTCCTGAAGCATGGCCACGTCTGCCTTCAGTTCTTTTAAGTGCGCGAACACTCGGGCCCTCTTAATCGGCCCATTTAGGCCTCTCACATTCCACGTGATCAGCCGGACCCGTGCCCGCCCCCCTCCCCTGTCGACTAGCCATCACCCTCTCTGGGCCAGTCCCACGTCCCGGTTCCGCGCACCCACCCGTCCCCCAGGCGGCGCATACCTGCCCCGACCACCTTCTCTTTTACCAGTTCCTTCTCGATCTCCGCAGCAGCAACCCAGTTATTCCCCCCCCCGCTAGACCCCCATCTAGCAAGGTTACTCCCCCCATATTGCTTCCGAAAGTCAGCTGACTTCAACTGACCCCGGCTTCTCCCGCTCTCTCCTTGACCCCCCCCCGTGTGAGGAACTCCCATCCAATTGCGCCTATCTTCCCACCATCATCTTTCTGACGCGGGAACAAGGAAAAGAAACCTTGTGTTCTCTAGAGCCGTCCCGCCCCTCGTGGCGCAGCTCCCTCTGCCGCCCCACTCCCATTCCCCATCCCCCGCCTGAGTCTCTTCTTTACCCGCACCGGCGCCCACATTTCTCAATGTCCCCCCCTCCCCAATTTACATTTCTATATACATCAGCACTGACGATTCCCCTCCAAGATCAGTCCCTCAGTTCTGATCCAGTTTCTCGTTTTTAATGAAGGTCCATGCTTCTTCCGCCGGTTCGAAGTAGTAATGCCTCTCCTGGTGCATGACCCACAGTCGCGCCAGCTGCAACATCCCAAACTTCACTTTCTTCTTGTGCAGCACCTCCTTGGCTCGATTGAAGCTCGCCCTCCTTCTCGCCACCTCCTCACTCCAATCCTGATACACTCGTAGCACCGCATTCTCCCATCTACTACTCCGTACCTTCATGGCCCATCTCAGAACCGCCTCTCTATCATTGAAGCAGTGAAATCGCATGATCATCGCCCCAGATGGTTCTGCTGCCTTTGGTCTCCTCGCAGGGACCCGATGGGCCCCTTCCACTTCCAAGGGGCCCGAGGGGGCCTCAGCTCCCATTAGCGAGCGTAGCATCGTACTCACGTAAGCCCCGCCGTCAGCTCCTTCCACTCCCTCGGGGAGACCCAGGATCCGGAGGTTCTTTCTCCGTGATCTGTTTTCTAGGACTTCAATCCTTTCGATGCACTTCTTATGGAGCGCCTCGTGCGTCTGCATTTTGACTGCCCGGCCCAGGATCTCGTCCTCGTTGTCAGTCACCTTCTGCTCCACCACACGGAGCTCTATCTCCTGGGTCTTTTGTGTCTCCTTAAGCCCCTCAATTGCTTGTAGCATCGAGGCCAGCACCTCCTTTTTTAGCAGCTCCACACACCGTCTTAAAAATTCATCCTGGTCCGGTCCCCAGGTCACCTCCGCCGCCATCTTGCTCCTTTCTTCCTTCTGCCACTGCCCTCGAGGATTCTTCGAGATCTGGCCACCACCGCCGATATTTTTCTTTTTCGCTGGGGGGGGGGGGGGGACTCCCTGTTGTCTCACCCCACACCGGGTTTTGTCCCGAAAAAATTCCTCGTTGGGGCTCTTAAAAGAGCCCAAAGGTCCGTTCGAGCTGGAGCCGCCGAAACGTGCGGCTTAGCTGGTCATCGCCGCAACCGGAAGTCAAAGTAAAACACCTTTGACCACAAGGCAATGAAGCAGTGGTCAGCACGTAATGTCCTCGAGGCCCTCAGGGAAAAGGAGACCGTGGAGGACGTTGGATGGTTCCCTGAGCAGACTGCCAGAGTCATCTGGCAGAACGCCTCATCACCAGAACTTTCAAACAAGCACCAAGACCTAGCTTGGCTGGTGGTGAGAAGGGCCCTCCCTGTCAGATTCTTCATGCACACCCGAAGGCTCTGCGCCAATGCACCCTGCTCTCGGAGTGGCTGTGGGGGAAATGAGACGGTCACACACCTTGTGGAATGTAATGTGCCTTTGCAAAGAAGGTCTGGAGAGAGGTGCAGTGGTATTTGTCAAGGTTTATCCCGAACAGCTCTGTGACACAGGACTCTGTGCTCTACGGACTGTTTCCAGGGACACACACCGAGACAAATATCAACTGCTGCTGGAAGGTCATCAACTCGGTGAAAGACGCTCTTTGGTCTGCCCGAAACCTGCTGATCTTCCAGTGCAAAGAATTGTCCTCGACCGAGTGTTGCAGACTGGCACATTCCAAGGTCCAGGACTACGTGCTGAGGGACGCACTCAAGCTTGGGGCAGCAGCCGCCAAGGCGCAATGGGGAAAGACCACTGTGTAAGGTCTTTCCAGCAAATGTACACCGAGGGGCGGGTAACAGTGTAAAGCCCCTCGGTCTGGGCCACCAACACTCCAATGTATAAAACAAACATGACAATGTAAATATTTAAGAGGAATTGTAATGTAAAGAGTGATATGTGTATGATAATATCAAAATTGAATGGAAGTCAAAGCAATGTGTAACTCTGACGGAAATGTACAGTCAAGACAATTCGAAATGTTCTGTAATGCTTATGATAAATTTTATGAATAAAGTATATTTTTTTTAATTAAAAAATGTTTTTTTAAATCTGTTCTTATCAGTTTAATATCTGATACGTCCCTTATCTGGGGAGCATATATTAAATTGATTTTTGGAGCAGGGAGATGGAATAGGGGCTTGCTCCGTCCACTCCACGCATCGACTCCGTATTGCAGTATCTCCGAGAACGGTGCACAAACCCCGTTATGGGGAATTTCAAAGTACAAAAACACTTCAAGCATGCACAGGCACAGCTACACTTTATCCCCTTTCTTACAATTACCGACTACACACAAAAATTCATGCCCATTATACACATCCCACACACGATTCCAGTATCTCCACCAACCCTATTCCATCTCCCTGCTCCAAAAAACCCTCCTCTATGGGGAATTTCAAAGTACAAAAACACTTCAAGCATGCACATGCAATTCTCTACTTTATGCCTTTTCTTACAATTCTCTACTCAATCACACTAAAATTCATGCCCATTCTCCATATGCCACACACTATTCCAGTATCTCCGCGAACCTTGCACCCCCCCCACATGGGGAATTTCAAAGTCTAAAAATAGCTTGAGCACAGTTACACTTCTCCACTTTATACTCTTTTCTGATCATCCTCCAGTCAATCACAACAAAATTAATGCTCATTTTCCACATCCCACACACTAAACGCACCACACTCCCTCACCGCTTTGCTTTGCACAACACCTTAACTACCCCTCACGCTGCCTTGCCAAAGCGCTCTTGTATCTAAATCAATTCAGATACTTCGACCAGCTCCTTCATTAAACTTTACCCAGTATGAGTATTACAAAGTACAGAGACAGATATAATGAAACACACTTTATTAAATGTAGTTAATCCATAAATTACCCACTCTATATACAAGAAACACCCAGGAATCGTCTATCCTACCCGCAAAGGTGGTTTGATAACCTGTAGATCTGCTCCCTGAGTCCCTCTGCTTCCTCTTTGCAAAGGTGATTCTCGCTGAATGTTGGTCTGGTCAAGGTCACCTCACACACCCAGCTTCCAGCCTTTTGCTTCGAGTCTTTCCTCGTGCGATGTCTGGCTGGAAATGCCTATTTTTATCCTTTCTCCACCTGCCCCTGGCCTTCGGCCAATGGAGTCTCAGAAGGCAGGACCCCATTGCCCAATGGTCTGGTTGATGACCTGTTGACAGGGCACCTGAGGCCGCCCTGGGAGGAGCGATGGATTATCAGCAACTGTGGACAATAGGACAATGCATCTCAAGTAGGTGCGATGGATCACCTGAAGGGTTTTCAGCTGCTGCTCCAGACATGCCCCCCTCCCCCCGCAGCCAGTCTGAGTTTCGTATATTCGGATTCTGCAGGCTTCTGCAGACGTGGTTTTTAAAGTGGCCAATTCTTTAATTTAAGATATCCAATTTAATCAACCTTAAAACTAAGCCCTGATTATATTATTACAGTGCGCAGCATAACCAAACACACCTCCCTCCCACCTGGCCCACCTATTCACTCTTACAAATTCTTCCATCGCCCACCACATACAAAAGTCTGACAACACCCACTAACACGTTAAAAAACACCTTCTTCCCCCTCCCCCCACTCTTATCACACTCCTAAACCACCCTCAAATGTCCCTAACCGGAAATCATTGCTTCACCATTGCTTAATCAACATATTCACAATATCACACATAACGACAGTCTCAGACTAGCGTTACAGACTCTCAGCGGTTGTAGCTAGGCCTAAACAACAAAACAAAGTGAAGCCGCGCAGTATCTCCAGCAGCAGCAGCAGCACATCCCTCCCCGATGAACTCAAAGAACGAACAAACAACAAAGAAAATTACAGCACAGGAACAGGCCCTTCGGCCCTCCCAGCCTGCGCCAATCCAGATCCTTTATCTAAACCTGTCTTCTATTTTCCAAGGATCTACTTCCCTCTGTTCCCCGCCCGTTCATATATCTGTCTAGATGCATCTTAAATGATGCTATCGTGCCCGCCTCTACCACCTCCGCTGGCAAAGCGTTCCAGGCACCCACCACCCTCTGCATAGAAAACTTTCCACGCACATCTCCCTTAAACTTTCCCCCTCTCCCCTTGAAATCGTGACCCCTTGTAATTGATATCCCCACTCTTGGAAAAAGCTTGTTGCTATCCACCCTGTCCATACCTCTCATAATTTTGTAGACCTCAATCAGGTTCCCCCTCAACCTCCGTCTTTCCAACGAAAACAATCCTAATCTACTCAACCTTTCTTCAGAGCTAGCACCCTCCATACCAGGCAACATCCTAGTGAACCTCCTCTGCACCCTCTCTAAAGCACCCACATCCTTCTGGTAATGTGGCGACCAGAACTGCACGCACTATTCCAAATGTGGCCTAACCAAAGTCCTATACAACTGTAACATGACCTGCCGACTCTTGTACTCAATACCCCGTCCGATGAAGGCAAGCGTGCTGTATGCCTTCTTGACCACTCTATCGACCTGCGTTGCTCTTGAATTAGATCTTCCAAAATGCATCACCTCACATTTGCCTGGATTGTACTCCATCTGCGATTTCTCTGCCCAACTCTCCAATCTATCTATATTTTGCTGTATTCTCTGACAGTCCTCCTCACTATCTGCAACTCCACCAATCTTAGTATCATCTGCAAACTTGCTAATCAGACCACCTATACCTTCGTCCAGATCATTTATGTATATCACAAACAACAGTGGTCCGAGCACGGATCCCTGTGGAACACCACTAGTCACCTTTCTCCATTTTGAGACACCCCCTTCCACTACTACTCTCTGTCTCCTGTTGCCCAGCCAGTTCTTTATCTATTTAGCTAGTACACCCTGAACCCCATACGACTTCACTTTTTCCATCAACCTGCCATGGGAAACTTAATCAAACGCCCTACTGACATCCATGTATATGACATCTACAGCCCTGCCCTCATCAATTAACTCTGTCACTTTCTCAAAGAGTTCTATTAGGTTTGTAAGACATGACCTTCCCTGCACAAAACCATGCTGCCCGTCACTGATAAGTCTATTTTCTTCCAAATGTGAATAGATTTTCTTCCAAATGTGAATAGATCCTAGCCCTCAGTATCTTCTCCAACAGTTTGCCTACCACTGACATCAAGCTCACAGGTCTATAATTCCCTCGATTATCCCTGCTACACTTCTTAAACAAAGGGACAACATTAGCAATTCTCCAGTCCTCCGGGAACTCACCCGTGCTCAAGGATGCTGCAAAGATGTCTGTTAAGGCCCCAGCTATTTTGTCCCTCACTTCCCTCAGTAACCTGGGATAGATCCCATCCGGACCTGGGGACTTGTCCACCTTAATGCCTTTTAGAATACCCAAAACCTCCCCCTTCCTTATGCCAACTTGACCGAGAGTATTTAAACATCCATCCCTAGCCTCAACATCCGTCATGTCCCTCTCCTTGGTGAATACCGATGCAAAGTACTCATTAAGAATCTCACCCATTTCTTCTGACCCCACGCATAAAATCCCTCTTTTGTCTTTGAGTGGGCCAACCCTTTCTCTAGTTACCCTCTTGCTCCGTATATACGAATAAAAGGCTTTGGGATTTTCCTGAACCCGGTTAGCCAAAGATATTTCATGACCCCTTTTAGCCCTCTTTATTGCGCGTTTGAGATTTGTCCTACTTTGCCGATATTCCTCCAAAGCCTCCTCAGTTTTAAGTTGCCGATGCTTCCTTTTTCATCTTAGCAAGTCTCACAATTCCACCTGTCATCCATTCTATCCCGGTTCGAGCAGGTAGCACGGTAGCACAAGTGGATAGCACTGTGGCTTCACAGCTCCAGGATCCCAGGTTCGATTCCCCGCTGGGTCACTGTCTGTGCGGAGTCTGCACATTCTCCCCGGTTTCCTCCGGGTGCTCCGGTTTCCTCCCACAGTCCAAAGACGTGCAGGTTAGGTGGATTGTCCGTGATAAATTACCCTTAGTGACCAAAAAGATTAGGAGGGGTTACTGGGTTACAGGGTTGGGTGGAAGTGAGGGTTGAAGTGGGTCGGCGCAGACGCGATGGGCTGAATGGCCTCCTTCTGCACTGTATGTTTTATGTTCGATGAAACCATCAATCCGCTGTCGACTGCCCCAGCAGCCCCGGACACACCCATACCCACCGTCACAACTTGCAAAGTCAGATTGGCCTTCCAGAACGTGAACCCTCGGAAGGCAACGAGCCCAGACGGGGTCCCTGGTCGTGCGCTCAGAGCCTGCGCGGACCAGCTGGCAGATGTGTTCGCGGATATCTTCAACCTTTCCCTACTCCGTTCCGAGGTCCCCACCTACTTCAAGAAGACCACCATCATACACCGCGGTGCCAAAGAAGAACCAGGCAACGCGCCTCAGTGATTACCCTCCGGTGGCTCTGACATCGATCGGAATGAAGTGCGTCATGAGGCATATCAACTCCATACTCCCAGGATGCCTAGATCCACTGCAATTCGCAAACCACCGCAACCGGTCCGCAGCAGATGCCATCTCCCTGGCCCTGCTCTCATCCCTGGAGCATCTCGACAACAAGGACTCCTACATCAGACTCCGGTTTATTGACTACAACTCCGCCTTCAACACCATAATCCCAGCCAAACTCATATCAAAGCTTCAAAACCTAGTACTTGGCTCCTCACTCTGCAACTGGATCCTTGACTTTCTGACCCACAGACCACAATCAGTAAGAATAAACAACAACATCTCCTCCATGAATGTCCTCAATATCGGGGCTTCCCAAAGCTGCATACTGAGCCCTTCCACCTATACTCTCTATACACACACGACAGTGTGGCAAAATGTGCCTCCAACTACATCTGCAAGTTTGCTGACGACACGACTGTAGTGGGTCGGTTCTTGAACAACGACGAGTCAGAATTCAGGAGGGAGATAGAGAACCTAGTGGAGTAAGGCAGCATGGCAGCACAGTGGTTACCACAATTGCTTCACAGCTCCAGGGTCCCAGGTTCGATTCCCAGCTTGGTTCACTGTCTGTCCCCGTGTCTGCGTGGGTTTCCTCCGGGTGCTCCGGTTTTCTCCCACAGTCCAAAGATGCGCAGGTTAGGTGGATTGGCCATGATAAATTGCCCCTTAGTGTCCAAAAGGGTTAGCTGGGGTGATGGGGTTACTGGGTGGAGGTGTGGGCTTAAGTGGGGTGCTCTTTCCAAAGGCCGGTACAGACTGGATGGGCCGAATGACCTCCTTTTGCACTGTAAATTCTACGACTCTCTCTCTCTATGACTCCGTGATGTGAGCAGTCACAATGTGATGCAGATTATAAACTTCTACCACAGTTTCTAATAAAGAGCTGTTTTTGGACAATCTACACTATTATGTTATCAATCTCGTGACCAATGCTTAGCTGTCAGCTGACAAATGCCCCCCACCCCCCCCCCCCCCCCCCCCGAGCACATTCACCTGACATTCCTTTTTTTAAATAAATTTGTTGTAGCCAATTCATTTTTCCCCATTAAAGGGCAATTTAGCGTGGCCAATCCACCTACCCTGCACATCTTTGGGTTGTGGGGGCGAAACCCACGCAGACACGGGGAGAATGTGCAAACTCCACACGGACAGTGACCTAAAGCTGGGATTGAACCTGGGACCTCGGCGAAGTGAGGCAGCAATGCTACACCTGACATTCCTGTGTTATTTTAACTGAGGTATTAATTTGTGCTGAAATCAGTGGTCAGAATGATACCAGACTAATATCACGGCGATCATTCCTCAACACCAGAAAGGTACAGAGATAAAAGTCAACAAACAAGTTTATCATTTGGTTAATCGATTACCACAATGTACACAATCTTATGGTTCTCGGCCGGGCTCAGAGCAGCTGTATTTTGTCCCGTTAAAAACAGATATTGATTGAAACACAAACTACTCTGCCACCAGTTCTGTCCCCTTTTTAAGGTCTGATTACTCACTTTGCGATAACGCTCTCGAATTTCAGAATCACTCTCTTCATTTGTACTGTTTCACCCGATTGGATGATGTTCTTCCAACTTCTTTCCACATCCCCACACCCAGCAAAAAATGGATTTAACTTCCTGAAACTTGCGGAGCTGGGATGTTTCTTCAGTCAAAGTAGAAGCTACAGTGGGAATCGTCCGCCGAAACAGAAAAGGTCTGCTCCAACAGGAGGACAGTGAGCCAAGAATATTGTCACCATGGTCCGTGGGGGAGCAAAGCCCATCTAACAGTCAGCCCCCATGAATACTGGGACACAGCTCTTGTGCACCTGGTATCAATTTGTTTTTTGGGAAATTAAGTGAATTGATCCACCTCTGGCCCTCCGATCCACATTACATCTGCAGCTACTGATTTGTTAGACGTATCCTTACCCTCATTCTCTTTGTCCCCACTAAAGCATTGCTCTCTCTCACACGGACCAATCCGCCCCCCCCACCCCCATTATCTCCACTCCCATAAGTCCAAGAGAAGCAGGCTTGAACTGGCGGACGACTGGTTTAGCCATTTATGTCCAGAATTGGCTGGATCACATCGCTATCAAGGTCCGACTCCTGTCTGCTACAACAGATCACGAATCCAGGATCATGCTGAGGCACAAAGATAATCCCCCAGTTCTTTTCACTCCTGACTCCTCCCCTGTCACCAAAAAGTGCAAGGAGCTCATGGATCGCCCCTCACTCGGTGGCAACGCTCTATCACTAAGATCAAGGCCATCCGATCAGTTGCCTCTGTCACATCGCTCCTAGCCCACAGGTCCAAGCTTCCTCTGAAGACCAACTCCAGCAAAGCAGCGCCCCCCAACTTCCAGTTTTGCATTTTGAATCCATATCACTCTCGACTTTCTCTCCTATCTCATGACTCTCACATTGTCCATGAAACCCACCTAATGCTTCCTCTATCCTACCCCCATTAACCTGCTGGCCAACAAATTGCCCTTTCCGGCTCCCATGTTAGCTGATATTAAAAAAAACATTCAATTAAAGCATTTATAAATTTTTAACAACAATTTCAAGAGGAAAAACAACAAAGTAACCCAACCAACAACCACACCCAGCCAACATAGCTAACATACACAGCCCCCCAGTCCCCCTCCCCACTAACTGATATTGTTAATAGCTCTTTTTCTTCACATGCTGTCTCCCTATCTTCAAAAGAAACCGGAGACCTTTATAAAAATTCTTTCATGAGATGTGGGCATCGCTGGGCTGAGCCAGCATTTGTTACCCATCCCTAAGTGCCCTTGAACTGAGGGGTTTGCTGGACCATTGCAGAGGGCAGTAAAGAGTCACCTGAAGGTAGCGGACCAGATTAGGTTGAGGAAGAGCTGGGTTAGTCAGGTATTCCGCTCTGGACTAGATACTAAGACCAGGGGGGTCGCGATTCTGGTGAATAAGCGGTGCAGTTTGAGGTGGGGAGTATTGTTTCGGATGGGGGAGGTCGCTACGTTATGGTTAGTGGTAAGCTGGAAAGGAGGAAGGTGGTCCTGGTCAACATATATGCGCCAAACTGGGATGATGCGGATTTCATAAAGAGGGTGCTGGGGAAGATACCCGACCTGGATTCCCACAAGCTGGTTATGGGAGGGGATTTCAATACAGTTATGGATCCAGGCCTGGACCGGTCGTGCTCAAAAACGGGCAGAGTGTCAGCAATGGGAAAAGAGCTGAGGGATCTACTGACAGGGGTGGTGGATGTGCAATCACCATTTGCGACCATGCCCCGCACTGGGTCGAGCTACAGGTGAGTGAAGAGAGCTTCCAGCGCCCGCAGTGGAGGCTGGATGTGGGGCTGCTGGCGGATGAGGGGGTGTGCAAGAAGGTGAGGAAGTGTATACAAAACTACCTGCAGGTACGGGGGAAGTCTCAGCAGCGGTGGTGTGGGAGGCGCTCAAGGCAGTGCTGAGAGGGGAGCTGATTTCAATCCGGGCTCATAGGGACAAGACGGGCAGGGCAGAGACGGACCGACTGTTAGCAGAGATCCTGCAGATTGACAGGAGCTATGCTGGGACCCCGAGTGCGGAGCTCTTGAGGGGACGGAGGAGGCTGCAGGTGGGGTTTGGGGTGGTGTCCACGGGTAAGGCAGTGGAGCAGCTCAGAAAGGCGAGGGGTGCGGTATATGAACATGGAGAGAAAGCCAGCAGGATGCTGGCTCAGCAGCTCAGAAAGAGGGAGGCGGCTAGGGCAATAGGTAAAGTGATGGATGGAGGTGGTAACTTGGTTGGGGATGCGGCAGGTGTGAACAGAGCTTTCAAGGACTTTTATAGCAAACTCGATAGCTCGAAGCCCCCCGAGGGGCTGGAGGGGATGAGATGCTTCTTAGACGGCCTGGCATTCCCAAAAGTGGGCAGGGAGCTTGTAGAAGGGCTGGGCGCCCCGATCAGAGCGGAGGAGATATTAGAGGGCTTAAAGGCCATGCAGTCAGCTAAAGCCCCGGGGCCGGATGGGTACCCGGTAGAATTTTATAAAAACTTCTCCGGGATGTTGGGGCCGCTGCTGGTCAAGGTTTTTAATGAGGCAAGGGACTGAGGGGTGTTGCCCCATATGATGCTGCAGGCTACCATCTCCTTGATTTTAAAACGGGACAAGAACCCGGAGTCGTGAGGGTCTTATAGGCCGATCTCCCTTCTTAACGTGGATGCCAAACTGCTGGCAAACCTTTTGGCTACTAGGATTGAGGATTGTGTGCCGAGTGTTATTAGGGAGGATCAAACAGGGTTCGTTAAAGGTAGGCAACTGGTGGCGAATACAAGAAGATTGCTCAATGTGATCGTGATGCCCCAGAGGGAAAGGAGGTGGAGGTAGTGGTGGCAATGGACACTGAGAAGGCATTTGACCAGGTTGAGTGGGAATCCTTATGGGAGGTGCTGGGACGGTTTGGATTTGGGGTGGTTTCACCGACTGGGTCAGGCTGCTATATCAGGTCCTGGAGACGAGTGTGAGGACAAACAGGACGACTTCCGACTATTTTAGACTGCACCGCGGGACGAGACAGGGGTGCCCCCTCTCCCCACTGCTGTTTGCGTTAGCTATAGAGCCGTTGGCAATTGCTCTGAGGGCTTCAGAGGGTTGGAAGGGGCTGGTTCGGGGGGGGGGGGGGGGGGGTGCTGGGTGGAGCATAGGGTTTCATTGTATGCAGATGACCTGCTTTTGTACGTTTCGGACCCGATGGCGGGGATGGATGGAATCATGGCGACCCTGGGGGAATTCGGCCGGTTTTCGGGGTACAAATTGAATATGACAAAAAGTGAAATGTTTGTAGTTCAGGAGAGGGGCCACGGGGACCGGCTGAGGGAGCTGCTGTTCCGGTTAGTGGGGACAGTTCAGGTACCTGGGAATACAAGTGGCGCGGGATTGGGGTCGACTGCACAAGCTGAACCTCTCCCGGCCGGTTGATCAAATGCGAGGGGAGTTTCGGAGGTGGGATGCGCTCCTGCTGTCGTTAGCTGGGAAATTACAGACAGTTAAAATGATGGTCCTCCTGAGGTACTTATTCGTGTTCCAGTGTCTCCCCATTTTCATTCCACGTTCCTTTTTTAAGAGGGTAAGCAAGATCATTTTGGGCTTTGTATGGGCGGGCAAGTCCCCGCGAGTGAAGAGGGTGATGCTCGAGCGGGACCAGGGGGAAGGGGTGCTTGTACTGCCGAATTTCAGCAACTATTATTGGGCAGCTAACATAGCCATGACAAGGAAGTGGGTGGTGCGGGGTAGGGGGTGGTCGACATGGGAGTGGGTGGAGGCAACCTCATGTAAGGGTACCAGTCTGGTGGTGTTGGTGACGGCGCCTCTGCCATTCCCGCCGGCGCGCTTCTCCACCAGTCCTGTAGTGGTGGCGGCCCTTCGGATCTGGGGACAGTGGAGGAGGCACGTGGGAGCAACAGGAGCATCGGTCTGGTCCCCCGATATGTGACAACCATTGGTTTGCCCATGGGTAGTTGGACGGGGGGTTTCGGATATGGTGGATGGCGGGGATTGAGCGGATGGGAGATTTGTTTTTGGAAGGGAGCTTCCCTAGCTTGAGGGCGCTGGAGGCCAAGTTTGGGTTGACGAGGGGGAATGAATTCCGGTATATTCAGGTGCGGGACCTTTTGCGTAGGCAGGTGCCATCTTTTCCATTCTTGCCATGAAGGGGGATCCAAGCTAGGGTAGTGTCTAGAGGATGGGTGGGGGAGGGAAGTGTCTCGGATATTTACAAGGAGCTCATGGGGGCAGAGGAGACGCAGACCGAGGAGCTTAGGCATAAATGGGAGGAGGAGTTGGGAGGGGAGATTGGGCAAGGCCTGTGGGTGGACGCGCTGTGCAGGGTTAATGGGACTGCAACATGTGCCAGGCTCAGCCTGATTCAATTTAAGGTCGCTCACCGGGCCCACATGACAGTGTCCTGGCTGAGCAGATTCTTTGGCGTAGAGGACAGGTGTGTAAAGTGTCTGAGAGGACCGGCAGACCATTTCCACATGTTTTGGGCGTGTCCAAAACTTAGGAGATACTGGCAGGGGTTTGAGGACGTCATGTCTAGGGTATTGAACATAAGGGTGGCAATGGGTCCAGAGGTGGCGATTTTTGGTGTTTCAGAGGCCACGGAAGTCCAGGGGATAAAAAGGCCGAAGGTTTGGCCTTTGGTTTCCTGGTAGCCCGGAGACGGATACTTCTAGCTTGGAGGGACTCAAACCCCCCGAAGTCGGAAGCCTGGCTGTCAGACATGGCGAGTTTCCTGGGCTTGGAGAAAATCAAGTTCGCCTTGAGAGGGTCGTTGTTAGGGTTCGCCCGGAGGTGGCAACCATTCATTGACTTCTTTGTGGACAATGATCGTCAGCAGGCGGGGGTGGTGGTTAGGGGAATGTAGTATCGGGGGTCAATTAGGCAGATCTGGGTGGGGCGGGTTACGGCAATTGCTCTTGTATTTTGTTTACTGTACAGTCCTTTTGTTTTCTCGTTCTGTAATTCTGCTGTTTACAAAGCCAAAAAATACCTCATTAAAATTGTTTATCAAAAAAAAAGAGTCAACCACATTGCTTTAAAAAAAATTTTAGAGTACCCGATTCATTTTTTCCAATTAAGGGGCAATTCAGCCTGTTCAATCCATCTACTTTGTACATCTTTGGGTTGTGGGGTCGAAACCCACGCAAACACGGGGAGAATGTGCAAACTCCACACGGACAGTGACCCAGAGCTGGGATCGAACCTGGGACCTCGGCGCCGTGAGACTGCAGTGCTACCACTGCGCCACCATGATGCCCTGTCAACCACATTGCTGTGGGTCTGGAGTCACATGTAGGCCAGACCGGGTAAGGACGGCAGATTTCCTTTCCTAAAGGACATTAGTGAACTAGACAGGCTTTTACAACCAGCGATCTGTATTTCCACCATTGCTGAGACTACTTTTCAATTTGTGAGGAAGTCCTGCCTCAGGGAGATGCCAATCAATCTGATTGGATGAGGTGGGAGCGATCGGAATCCCAGAGGAGGGAGCGGGATGGGAGGGAGGTCCAGAGGCCACTGGGTATTATATGGTGTGTGGGGGAGGAGGGAATTCCTGGTTATAAGAGGGCTTCTGATGGAGGTATCCCCATGCTCACCCCCCACCACATCCTGGCATAGCAGGAAAATAATCTGAATTATTTCCAGCCTTCCCCACAGGGCTTCAATCTGCCCACCACCCTAAAGATTGAGGCTGGGAAACAGCCCTGCAGTGGCCAATAATTGGCCACTTATGATCCTCAATTGGGACAAGGGTGGCAGCTCCCCATCTGAGGCCTTGCCTGCCCCAGTGTAAACTCATTGTGAGGTCAGGCTGGGCAGGACGGGAATCCTGTCCCTTCAATTTCCCACCTCGTTCCGCCCCGCCTAAAAACCCTCCCTGGGGTTAAAAATTAAATAAAATTCAGGCCTTTGTTTCTTTGTTCTGTAAAAAGAGGTAATGCTTGAAACATAAACGTATTCTTCCTTACGCCCCTTCCTCAGAGGAAGGACTCTTCACTCTCTGACCACACTCTCCAATTTGACACAGAATCAATTCCTACATTTAAACATCTTAACAGGTTGCATGATGTCCCTCCACTTTCTTCCCCACTCCCCATCGTCACTGAAAAATAGATGCACCGTCCTTACTCGCATCTGAAACTTGGGTTATTTTTCCTCGTTCTGCTCTGAATCCTGTTCCCTCCAAATAATCTGAATCTTCATTGAAGCTTTCCAGAGAAGAGGAAAGTATGGAGGCTTCCTTCATCCATGGGCCTGCCCACCCCTCCCCCACCCCCATTCTCCAGCGACAAAGGAATTTGTCAGCCGGCCCCCTGCTGCCCTCACAAGTTCAGCAATATCTCCCCATCGCCCCTCCCCCAGCAGCACTCCAGTATTCCTTTAAGGCAAAAGCAAATCCTTTTTGATCTTTCGCTATGGAAGTATTTCAATGGAGACCTCACACAGTCACGTATCATCTCTACAGCTGTAATCAGTTGCCTGAAGCCACCAGTTATATTCTTTTTTAAAAATAAATTAAGGGGCAATTTAGCATAGCCAATCCATTTAACCTGCACACCTTTGGGTTGTGGAGGTGAAACCCACGCAGACACGGGGAGAATGTGCAAACTTCACACGGACAGTGATCCAGGGCCGGGATTCGAACCCAGATCCTCAGCACCGCAGTCCCAGTGCTAACCACTGAGCCACCGTGCTGCCCTACCAGTTCTATTCTTAACCAATTTCTCAATCCCCGAAGATATACGCCAAGGCCCAGACTGGGCTCGCCCCGAAACATCGGCTGGTGTGAATATTGATATCAGTCGGTGAGAAAAGATAGGGGCGGGATTCTCTGCAATCGGCGCGATGTCCGCCGACCAGCGCCAAAAACGGCACGAATCAGTCCGGCATCGCGCCGCCCCAAAGGTGCGGAATTCTCCACATCTTGAGAGGCCGAGCCCTCACCTTGAAGGGCACGGCCCGCGCCGGACTGATTTCCGCCCCGCCAGCTGGCGGGAAAGGCCTTTGATGCCCTGCCAGATGGCGCGGAAATGACTTTGCCGTGCGGCACATGCGTGGGAGCGTCAGCGGTCGCTCACGGCATCCCCGCGCATGCGCAGTGGAGGGGGTCTCTTCCGCCTCCGCCATAGTGGAGACCATGGCGAAGGCGGAAGGAAAAGAGTGCCCCCACGGCACAGGCCCGCCCGCCGATCGGTGCGCCCCGATCGCGGACCAGGCTGGCGTGGGGGCACCCCCGGGGCCAGATCGCCCCGCGCCCCCCCCAGGACACCGGAGCCCACCCGCGCCGCTTGTCCCGCCGGTAAGAGAGGTGGTTTGATTCTCGCCGGCGGGACAGGCATTCCAGCAGCGGGACTTCGGCCCATCGCGGGCGGGAGAATCGCCGGTGGGTGGGGGGGGGGGCCCACCAAGCGGCGCGGCGCGATTCCCACCCCCGCTGAATATCCGGAGCCGGAGAATTCGGCAACCGGCAGGGGCAGGATTCACGCCAGCCCCTGCCGATTCTCCGACCCGGCGGGGGGTCGGAGAATCCCGCCCATTGGGTGAGAAAGGCCATTCGGCCCATCAAATCTCCCCTTGCGGCCTCCATTTCCTCACTTGGCTGCTGGCATATTATTACGAAAACCTCGCACTTTCTGAGCACAAACTATTTATCCTGTAACTGCAGATTCCACTCCATCCATTTTCATTTTCATTTCCCTCCCTTCCGATCTATAGTCTCTCGCTCTTCTCTTCTAGCCAACTGTGAAGCAAGATTCTGATTGTCCCACAGCTGACACATTCACAATACTTCATGAACATTCCTCTCTCCTTTCAGTAGCAGCTGCACCTCCCTCAGTTTTACACAAGCTCCTTTTTCAAAAGATAATTCATGACCTTATCAAACCCAAACCATAAAATACTTATAGCCAGGACTGCCACCTGATGCCCGCCTTTATCAGTTGCTGAGGGCACACACAGCACCCAGGCTGATGTGAGAGAGCGGCCATCGATCTGAGGCAGCTATCTATTGACTGCAGTGCTCACTCCGAAGCCCAGGTCTACTCTTAAAGAGACCTATGTTTGCAACATTGTCAGCTTGCTCCTCGTAACGCTATAAATCAGCATAGCATTGGGAGAGTGGTGCAAAGGAGCAACCGTCTTGGTCCCAACCACAGAAGGTTCCGGACGAAGACAGCACAGGCGTCATGTTGGCACAATAATTAGCATTGCTGCCTCAGAGCACCAGAAACCCGCGTTCAATTCCGGCCTTTGGTGACTGTGTGGAGTTTGTACGTTCTCCCCGTGTCAGCGTGGGTTTCCTCCAGGTGCTCCTGTTTCCTCCCACAGTCCAAAGATGTGCAGGTTAGGTGGATCAGCTATGCTAAATTGTCCTTAGTGTCCGGGATGTGCAGGTTCGGTTATGGGGTTACAGGGATAGAGGGGGAGTGGGCAGGGGTAGAGTGCTCATTCAAAAAATTGGTGCAGACTTGATGGGCCGAATGGTCTCTGTACTGATGGGATGTGCAGGGGTGTAGTGATGTCATGACTGACCACGAGGAGTCTCTTGAGTATATAAGTGAATGTAAGAAATGAAAATCGCTTATTGTCACAGGTAGGCTTCAAATGAAGTTACCGTGAAAAGCCCCGAGTCGCCACATTCCGGCGCCTGTTCGGGGAGGCTGGTACGGGAATTGAACCCGCGCTGCTGGCCTTGGTCTGCTTTACAAGTCAGCTATTTAGCCCACTGTGTGAAACCAGTCCGTCAGGTGACCTCAGACTGACTCGGGAGCTGGGAGAGAGCTTGCGTGTGCATGATCATAATAATAATAAATAATCTTTTTTGTCACAAGTAGGCTTACATCAACACTGCAATGAAGTTACTGTGAAAAGCCCCTAGTCGCCACACTCCAGCTCCTGTTCGGGTACACAGAGGGAGAATTCAGAATTCTCAGCTGGTTCGGGAATTGAACCCGGGCCTTGTTCTGCCTCACAAACCAGCTGTCTGATTAGTAAGTTTGCAGATCACACAAAGGTTGGCGGAATTGCGGATAGCGATGAGGACTGTCAGAGGATACAGCAGGATTTAGATCGTTTGGAGACTTGGGCAGAGAGATGGCAGATGGAGGTTAATCCGGACAAATGTGAGCTAATGCATTTTGGAAGGTCGAATGCAGGTAGGGAATATACAGTGATTGGTAGAACCCTCAAGAGTATTGAAAGTCAGAGAGATCTAGGTGTACAGGTCCACAGGTCACTGAAAGGGGCAACACAGGTGGAGAAGGTAGTCAAGAAGGCATACGGCATGCTTGCCTTCATTGGCCGGGGCATTGAGTATAAGAATTGGCAAGTCGTGTTGCAGCTGTATCAAACGTTAGTTAGGCCACTCTTGGAGTATAATGTTCAATTCTGGTCACCACACTACCAGGAGGATGTGGAAACTTTAGAGAGGGTGCAGAAGAGATTTACCAGGATGTTGCCTGGTATGGAGGGCATTAGCTATGAGGAGCGGTTGAATAAACTTGGTTTGTTCTCACTGGAACGACGGAGGTTGAGGGGCGACTTGATAGAGGTCTACAAAATTATGAGGGGCATAGACAGAGTGGATAGTCAGAGGCTTTTCCCCGGGGTAGAGGGGTCAATTACTAGGGGGCATAGGTTTAAGGTGCGAGGGGCAAGGTCTAGAGTCGATGTACGAGGCCCGTTTTTTACACAGAGGGTAGTGGGTGCCTGTAACCCTCTGCCAGAGGTGGTGGTGGAAGCAGGGACGATAGTGACATTTGACAAATACATGAATAGGATGGGAATAGAGGGATATGGACCCAGGAAGTGTAGAATATTTAATTGGGCAGCATGTTCGGCACGGGCTTGGAGGGCCGAAGGGCCTGTTCCTGTGCAGTACTTTTCTTTGTTCTTTGTTCTAGCCCACTGAGCTAAACCAGCTGGAGCAGTGCAGCAAGCTGAGGGAGGGCATGTGCACATGTTTGGCTCACAAGTTGTCCAGTCACCTTTCACACAGATGCTTTATATGAAAAATCATTCTTGGGCGTTGTGCGGGCATCGCCAGTAAGGCTGACACTTGTTGCCCACCCCTCATGCCCCAGAGAAGGTGATGGTGGGATATCATCCTCGGCAACAACTGCTGCATTTTGATTTAGCTGAGGGACATTAGCCACTACAGCAAGTCATTAAGCGTAAACCACGCTGTCGCAGGACGGGAGATACGTACAGGCTAAACTGGGTAAGAAACAGCAGATTTCCTTTCCTCAAAGGACATTACGGAACCAGTTAGGCTATTCGGCCCATTGAGTCTGCACTACCCTCTGAAAGAGCACCCTATCTCGCCCCACTCACCCTCCCTATCCCCGTAACCCCACCTAACCTACACATTGTTGGACCCTAAAGGGCAATTTAGCATGGCCAATCCACCTAATCCACAAATATTTGGCTAAATAGTCCAATAACATATCCTTGAAAGAAGAGATGGAAGGAGCTGAGCACTTTGAGATGTTTAGACATGACTGAGCTCTAGAATCATTACCTGGGTTCGGGTAGACAGGTGTACTCTCAAACAGCACTGTGGTTCCTCCATGGCACAGAGGCCCATACACAACATAGCTGTGACCAGTGATCCAACCAATGTCCGCAACACAGCCAAACACATCGCCATCATGGTAATCGAACACATACTGGAGAGAGAGAAAGACAAAATGAGGCCACATTGCAATTACAGATCATTATGGATCATCACAGGTTCTGTTGACGGTTGACCGGATGTTAAAACTATCCCAATCAGTTTTTTTGGTTTGGATTGATCCTCCCTCCCCGCAATGAGAACAGTTCTTTAGTGGTTACCACTGCTGCCTCACAGTCCTCGGGACCCAGGTTCAATTCCGGTCTCGGGTGACTGTGTGGAATTTGCACTTTCTCCCCGTGTGTGCGTGGGTTTCCTCCGGGTGCTCTGGTTTCCTCCCACAGTCCAAAGATGTGCAGGTTAGGTGGGCTGGCCAGGCTAAATTGTCCCTTAGTGTCCAAAAGGTTATGGAGAGAGGGTGGAAGCGTGGATTTAAGTGGGGTGCTCTTTCCAAGGGCCGGTGCAGACTCGATGGGCGGAATGGCCTCCTTTTGCACTGTAAATTCTATGATTCTATGACAATCTATGAACTTTCCCCAAAACGTTCTGGTTTTGAAAAACGGATGTGTTTTGGTTGCTTGCACTCTCCTCACAAGCACCTGGGGCGGGATTCTCCGGGAATTGGCGGGACGGGCAGAAACGGCGCAGTGGAGTGGCGGGAACCACTCTGGAGTCGGACCGCCCCAAAGGTGCGGAGTGGTTTGCGCCCGGCCGGCCGGTGTGGAAGGCCTCTGGCACCGCAGCGGGGTTCACCTTCGCGCCGGCCATTGCGGAGGCTTAGACGGCCGGCACGTAGGAATAGAGTGCCCCCATGGCACAGGCCCACATGCGGAACGGTGCGCCCTGACCGCGGGCCAGGCGACCGTGGGGCACCCCGGGGGCCAGATCGCCCAGAGGACCCCGGAGGCCGGCAAAGGAGCTGGGTCCCACCGGTAGGGACCTACCTTGATTTACGCCGGCGGGGCCCGGCAAAAACAGGCCGTAACTTGGCCCATCGCGGTCCGGAGAATCGGCGGAGGGAGGCCGCCGACCGGCGCAGCGCAATTCCCGCCCCCGCCAGATCTCCGGCGCCGGAATATTCGGCAGCCGGCGGGGGCGGGATTCACGCCCCCCCCCACCGATTCTCCGACCTGGGTTGACTTGGGAGTGGGTGGAGGCAGCCTCATGTAAGGGTACCAGTCTGGTGGTGTTGGTGACGGCGCCTCTGCCGTTCCCGCCGGCGTGCTTCTCCACCAGTCCTGTAGTGGTCGCGGCCCTTCGGATCTGGGGACAGTGGAGGAGGCACGTGGGAGCAAAGGGAGCATCGGTCTGGTCCCCGATATGTGACAACCATTGATTTGCCCCGGGGAGGTTGGACGGGGGGTTTCGGGTATGGTGGAGGGCGTGGATTGAGCGGATGGGAGATTTGTTCTTGGAAGGGAGCTTCCCTAGCTTGAGGGCGCTGGAGGCCAAGTTTGGGTTGACGAAGGGGGAATGAATTCCGGTATATTCAGGTGCGGGACTTTTTGCGCAGGCAGGTGCCACCTTTTCCACTCTTGCCACTAAGGGGGATCCAAGATAGGGTAGTGTCTAGAGGATTGGTGGGGGAGGGAAGTGTCTCGGAAATTTACAAGGAGCTCATGGGGGCGGAGGAGACGCAGACCGAGGAGCTGAGGCATAAATGGGAGGAGGAGTTCGGAGGGGAGATTGGGGAAGGCCTGTGGTTGGACGCGCTGTGCAGGGTTAATGGGACTGCAACATGTGCCAGGCTCAAAGTCGTCCACCGGGCCCACATGACAGTGTCCCGGATTAACAGATTCTTCGGCGTAGAGGACAGGTGTGTAAAGTGTCTGAGAGGACCGGCAGACCATGTCCACATGTTTTGGGCGTGTCCAAAATTTAGGAATTCTGGCAGGGGTTTGAGGACGTCATGTCCAGAGTATTGAACATAAGGGTGGCAATGGGCCCGGAGATGGCGATTTTTGGTGTTTCAGAGGCCCCGGAAGTCCAGGGAGAGAAAGAGGCCGACGTTTTGGCCTTTGCTTCCCTGTTGCCCGGAGACGGATACTTCTAGCTTGGAGGGACTCAAACCCCCCGAAGTCAGAAGCCTGGCTGTCAGACATGGCGAGTTTCCTGGGCTTGGAGAAAATCAAGTTCACCTTGAGAGGGTCGTTGTTAGGGTTCGCCCGGAGGTGGCAACCATTCATTGACTTCTTTGTGGACAATGATCGTCAGCAGGGCGGGGGGGGGGGGGGGGGGGGGGGGGGGGGGGCGGGGGGGAAGAGAGAGAGAGGGAGGGTTACTGTATTTTGTTTACTGTACAGTCCTTTTGTTTTCTCGTTCTGTAATTCTACTGTTTACAATGCCAAAAAATACCTCATTAAAATTGTTTATCACCCAGCATTAGATCGTTCCAGATCTAGGACGGGAAAGAGGCCGGCTGCGGCCAAGGTGCTTCGGGGGTTTATGGACCAGATGGGGGGAGTAGATCCGTGGAGATTTGCTAGGCCCCTGGCCAGGGAATTTTCTTTATTTTCCCACGTACACAAAGCCTACTCCCGGATAGATTTGTTTGTTTTGAGCAGGGCTCTGATCCCGAAAGTGGAGGGAACGGAGTACTCGGTCATAGCCATCTCAGACCACGCCCCGCACCGGGTGGAGCTGGAGTTGGGAGAGGGGAGGGACCAACGCCCGCTGTGGCGTCTAGATGTGGGTTTGCTGGCAGATGAGGAGGTGTGCAGGATGGTACGGGGGTGCATTGAAAGGTATTTGGAGACCAACGACAACGGGGAGGTGCAGGTGGGGGTAGTATGGGAGGCGCTGAAGGCCGTGGTCAGGGGAGAGTTCATCTCCATCAAGGCTCACAGAGAGAAGAGAGAGGGCAGGGAAAGGGAGAGGTCAGTGGGGGAGATCCTGAGGGTGGACAGGAGATATGCAGAGGCCCCTGAAGAGGGACTACTTAGGGAGCGGCGAAGTCTCCAGACGGAATTCGACCTGTTGACCACAGGGAAGGCAGAGGCACAGTGGAGGAAAGCACAGGGGGCGACGTACGAGTATGGGGAGAAGGCGAGCCGGATGCTGGCACATCAGCTCCGTAAGAGGATGGCAGCGAGGGAGATAGGTGGAGTCAAGGATGGCAGGGGAACTACGGTGCGGATTGCGGTGAAAGTAAATGAGGCATTTAAGGCCTTTTATGAGGAGCTGTACAGATCTCAGCCCCCAGCGGGGGAAGAGGGGATGCGACGATTTCTGGATCAGCTGAGGTTCCCGAGGGTGGAGGAGCAGGAGGTGGCTGGTTTGGGGGCGCCAATTGGGTTGGAGGAGCTGATTGCAGGACTTGGGAGCATGCAGGCGGGGAAGGCCCCGGGACCAGATGGGTTCCCGGTCGAGTTTTACAGGAAGTATGCGGACCTGCTAGCCCCGTTGCTGGTGACGACTTTCAATGAGGCAAGGGAGGGGGGGACCCTGCCCGCGACAATGTCTCTGATCCTGAAGCGGGACAAGGACCCACTGCAATGCGGGTCGTATAGGCTGATTTCGCTTCTTAATGTGGACGCTAAGTTGCTGGCAAAAGTGCTGGCTACGAGGATTGAGGACTGTGTCCCGGGGGTGATTCACAAGGACCAGACGGGATTTGTAAAGGGCAGGCAGCTAAACACCAATGTGTGGAGGCTCCTAAACGTGATTATGATGCCATCGGTGGAGGGAGAGGCGGAGATAGTGGCAGCTAGGGACGCGGAGAAGGCCTGTGACCGAGTGGAGTGGGAGTATCTCTGGGAAGTGCTGCGGAGGTTTGGGTTTGGGGAGGGGTTTATCAGTTGGGTTAAGCTCCTATATAGAGCCCCGGTGGCGAGTGTGGTTACGAATCGGCGGAGGTCGGAGTATTTTCGGCTGTATCGAGGGACGAGGCAGGGGTGCCCCCTGTCTCCCCTGTTGTTTGCATTAGCAATTGAGCCTTTGGCCATGGCATTAAGGGAGTCCAGGAAATGGAAGGGGGTGGTCCGAGTGGGAGAGGAGCATCGGGTGTCGCTGTGTGCAGACGACCTGTTGCTGTATGTGGCAGATCCAGTGGAGGGGATGGTGGAGGTCATGCAGATCCTAAGGGAGTTTGGGGACTTCTCGGGCTATAAGCTCAATGTAGGGAAAAGTGAACTCTTTGTGGTGCATCCAGGGGACCAGGGAAGAGGGATAGACGACGTTGAGGAGGGCGGAAAGGAGCTTTTGGTACTTGGGGATCCAGGTAGCTAGGAGTTGGGAGCCCTGCACAAACTTAATTTGACGCGGCTGGTGGAGCAGATGGAGGAGGACTTCAAACGATGGGATGTGTTGCCACTCTCGCTAGCGGGCAGGGTACAGTCGATTAAAATGATGATCCTCCCGAGGTTTCTTTTTGTGTTCCAGTGCCTTCCTATTATGATTACCAAGGCCTGTTTTAAGCGGGTAGGTAGGAGCATCATGGGCTTTGTGTGGGCAAACAAGACCTCGAGGGTAAAGAGGGGGTTTCTGGAGCGTAGTAGGGTCAGAGGAGGGCAGGCGTGTCCGAATCTGGGTGGCCCACCACCCTAAAGATTGAGGCTGGGAAACAGCCCTGCAGTGGCCAATAATTGGCCACTTATGATCCTCAATTGGGACAAGGGTGGCAGCTCCCCATCTGAGGCCTTGCCTGCCCCAGTGTAAACTCATTGTGAGGTCAGGCTGGGCAGGACGGGAATCCTGTCCCTTCAATTTCCCACCTCGTTCCGCCCCGCCTAAAAACCCTCCCTGGGGTTAAAAATTAAATAAAATTCAGGCCTTTGTTTCTTTGTTCTGGAAAAAGAGGTAATGCTTGAAACATAAACGCATTCTCCCTTACGCCCCTTCCTCAGAGGAAGAACTCTTCACTCTCTGACCACACTCTCCAATTTGACACAGAATCAATTCCTACATTTAAACATCTTAACAGGTTGCATGATGTCCCTCCACTTTCTTCCCCAATCCCCATCGTCACTGAAAAATGTCCTTACTCGCATCTGAAACTTGGTTTATTTTTTCCTCGTTCTGCTCTGAATCCTGTTCCCTCCAAATAATCTGAATCTTCATTGAAGCTTTCCAGAGAAGAGGAAAGTATGGAGGCTTCCTTCATCCATGAGCCTCCCCACCCCTCCCCCACCCCCATTCTCCAGCGACAAAGGTATTTGTCAGCCGGCCCCCTGCTGCTCTCACAAGTTCAGCAATATCTCCCCATCGCCCCTCCCCCAGCAGCAAACTAACTATTTCCAATGGTAAAGTAAGGGCAGGACAGCGTGTGGGTCATACAGACCAATCTCCCTGATTAACGTCGACACCAAGCTCCTGGCTAAAGTCTTGGCGCTTAAAACTGAGGACTGTGTCCCGGAGGTGATCGGGGACGACCAAACAGGGTTTGTTAAAGGCAGACAGCTGGTAGCCAACTTGAGAAGACGACTCAATGTGATCATCATGCCCCCGGGGGCAGAGAGGTAATGATTAGGGGAGGGGTGGAGCACAGGGTATCGCTGACGACCTGCTCCTGTACGTATTGGACCCGCTGGCTGGGATGGACAGTATACTAGGAGTATTGAGAGAATTTGGCAGGTTTTCAGGGTACAAACTGAACATGACTACGGGTGAGATGTTTGTAGTGCAGGCGAGGGGCCAGGAGAACAGGTTGAAGGGGCTGCCATTTAGGATGGTCGGAGAAAGTTTCCCAGACTTAGGGATACAGGTGGCGCGAGACTGGGGCAGGCTGCATAAGCTAAATTTGACTAGAGTGGTGGAGCAAATGAAGAGCGGGTTTAGGAGACGGGACGCACTCCCGCTATCACTTGCGGGGAGAGTGCAGACGGTAAAGATGACAATCCTCCCAAGATTCCTGTTTATTTTTCAGTGCCTCCCGATTTTCATCCCGCGGTCCTTCTTCAAAAGGGTCAACAAGATTATTATGGGCTTTGTCTGGGCGGGAAACCCCCGCGGGTGAAGAAAGCGATGCTTGAGAGGAACCGTAGCGAGGGGGGGGCTGGCGCTGCCGAACCTCAGCAACTACTATGGGCGGCCAACATAGCCATGGTAAGGAATTGGATGGTGGGTACGGGGTCTATTTGGGGGCGAGTGGACGCGGCTTCGTGCAGGGGTACCAGTTTGGCAGCCCTGGTCGTAGCGGTGGCAGCCCTGCGGATTTGGGGCCAGTGGAGGAGGCATGTAGGGGAGGTGGGAGCATCGGCCTGGTCTCCAATATGCGATGCGACAACCACCGATTCGCCCCTGGGAGTATGGACGGTGGATTCCGAGCGTGGCAGCGGTGGGAAGGATGGGCGATATGTTCTTGCGGGGGGAACTTCTCGAGCATGAAGGCTTTGGAGGAGAAATTCGGACTAGAAAGAGGGAATGACTTTTGGTACTTGCAAGTGCGTGACTTCATACGCAGACAGGTCCCATCCTGTCCGCGCCTCCCACCAAATGGGATCCAGGACAGAGTAGGCTCTAGGGGAGAGGTAGGAGAGGGGAAACTCTCGGATATTTACCGAGAACTTATGAAAGGGGATGAGTCCCAGACAGAGGAACTGAAGCTCAAGTGGGAGGAGGAGCTCGGCGAGGAGATGGAGGAGGGGGTATGGGCGGAAACCCTGAGTAGGGTAAATTCAACTGCAATATGTGCTAGGCTCAGCCTGATCCAGTTCAAGGTCGTCCACCGGGCCCACATGACGGTGGCCCGGGTGAGTACATTTACTGGGGTGGAGGACAAGTGCGGGAGGGTCAGCGAATCACGTCCACATGTTCTGGGCATGCCCAAAACTTAGTAGATACTGGGAGGGGTTTGTGGGCGTCATGTCCCAGGTACTGAAAGCTAGGGTGGTGATGAGTCCAGTGGTGGCAATTTTGGGGGTCTTGGAAGACCCGGGGGTCCGGGAGGAGAGGGAGGCCGACATCTTGGCCTTTGCTTCCCTGGTAGCCCGGCGACGTATATTGCTGGCATGGAGGGACTCAAAGCCCCCGAAGGCCGAAGCATGGCTCTCGGACACGGCGAGCTTTTTGGGGCTGGAAAAAATTAAGTTCGCCATGAGAGGATCTGTATTAGGGTTCGCCCGAAGGTGGCAACCATTCATCGACTTCTTCGCGGGGAATTAAACGTCAGCAGGGGCGGGAGGGGGTAGATTAGAGTAGAATGGAAGGGATAAATAGGCGGGTACTGTTTACGAGAGAGGTTTGGTCTTTTGCACTATGTTTCTCTTTTGGGTTGATATTTGCACATTACTGTAACTGTTTACAATGCCAAAAATACCTTAATAAAAAAAAAGTCAGGGCAGGACATCGCTGGAGTTACTCTCTAAGATACCACTCATTCAGCTTCCCCTCAACGAGTGACATTGACATAGTTCCTTCCGCTGGTGTTTGAGTTAACCCTTTACTCTACACAAGGTAAACCACAGACTTCTGAGCAGAGGCAGTTGTTCTCCGAGGCGCTGCCACTTGAGCACAGCATGAATACATAGACCCACACATAGAGCAACACGATGATCCAAAATGTAAGGAACCCTCTGACGGTGTCGCTTGATTTCTCCTGAATGTGTGTTAAATACTGAAACAGATTAAACTGAAGTGATTGAAAGTGTCAGTGGACATAGTATAGGTGGGTTATAAAATTAACCCGCATCTGGGCCTGTCAAATATATTTGCTGTTCTGATATTGATGATGAGTAATTATTCTGAAGGTGTTGATGACGGCTCTATCAAGCAGCACTTGCTCAGCAATAACCTGCTCGCTGACACTCAGTTTGGTTCCACCAGGTCACTCAGCTCCTCACCCAATTACAGCCGCGATCCAAACACGGACAAAAAAGCTGCACGCAAGAGGAAACTGACATCATAGAATTTACAGTGCCAAAGGTGGCCATTCGGCCCATCGAGTCTGCACCGGCTCTTGGAAAGCACACCCCTCTTAAGCCCACACCCCCACCCTATTCCCATAAACCAGTAACCCCATCTAACCTATGGGCAATTTTGCATGGCCAATCCACCGAACCTGCACATCTTTTGGGTTGTGTGGGCGAAACTCACGCAAACACAGGGAGAATGTGCAAACTCCACACGGATAATGACCAGAGCCGGGATTGAACCTGGGACCTCGGCGCCGTGAGGTAGCAGGGCTAACCCACTGTACTGCCCATTTATAAAGAGTTTGAATAACAATTCCCACCAATGGGAATGTGAAGGGTGAGGCAATGATTGTCACACTGACCCTTCAGTCTCATTTTTGGCACACATCTCCTTCAATAGTGGCCAAAATTATTCATCCATTACAAAACTTTCTTCTGGACATTGATTTCAAACCTCTCCCTGAATAGCTGTGAAGTAAGAACCATTTCTACTGTAAATAAAACAAAAGTTGCTCCAACTGATTTTTCTTTTGCACATTTGTTTTCACTTTCAGCTTGATCGATGTTCTCTGGGATGAACCTTTAGCGGGGGAGGGGGGTCACTCCATCCCAGGAATGCAACTTTTTCTAAGGTTTCCAGGTCCCCGCATCACGGTTCAATTCCCGTACCAGTCTCCCCGAACAGGCGCTGGAATGTGGCGACTAGGAGCTTTTCACAGTAACTTCATTTGAAGCCTACTTGTGACAATAAGCGATTTTCATTTTCATTTCAAATGTGAAGCCCCAGTGAGAATCTGAACTCTTGAACCGTGATACCTTGACAATCAAGGAACTGGCGGCATCTGTGGGGCGGGGGGGGGGGTGCGGGGAGAGATGATGTTTTGGGTCTGGGTGACCCTTTGTCAAAGCTCTTTGGGCTTTGGCGGGGGATCACCTGGACTCGGGACGTTAGCTCTTTTCTCTCCCTGCCAGACCTGCTGAGATTTTCCAGCATTTTCTCTTCTAATGTTTTTTGCCCCTTGGTATTTCTCAACTCCACCCATACAGACTCCACATTGTCAAAGCTAATATCCTTTCTCACCATTGTGTTCATTTCCGCTTTAACCAGCAGGGCCACGCCACCACCTTTTCTTCTATGCCTGTCCTTCCGAAATACTGAATACCCAGGGACATTCAGTTCCCATCCTTGGTCACCGTAATCCCAATTATATCGTACCCGTTTACCTATCTGCACGATTTATGTTAAAATCCGAATGACATTTAAAAAAAAAAAAGTGAACAATGGCTAACATCTCAAAGATCCTGGCGTGTAAGTCACCTTGTATGACAAAAGCAGTCCAGCTACACTAACACAATTGAGCCAACAGACAGTTTGTCTGCTGCAGCCAGCTTTGAACAAAGGCTGCCGTTCGCAGGAGCTGATGTCCAATAATGGTGCGAATGGCCTAAACATTGACTGTTCTCACACAATGGTTTCAACAAGAGGGCCTCGTTTAACAAGCCAAAACCAGTATCACAGGAGCGAGCGAGACTTGGGCTAGCAGAATTCCTTTCATGATACAGTCTTTGGGCGTGAGGGGAAATCTTCCTGCCTGGCTCGAGTGGTTAGAATCTGCAATGCACTGGGTTCAGAAAGCTGGAGAGGATTAAGTTTGCCCTGAGAGGGTTCTGCAGGCGGTGGCAACCGTTCCTAGACTACCTCGCGGAGCGTTAGAGGAAGGTCGGTCAGCAGCAACACTGGGGGGGGGCGGAGGGGAGGGGGGAACGAGAGATTGTTTGAGGGGATGGATGAGCAGGAGATAACATGGAGGGTGGGGGAAACTGGCACGTGCGGGCGAGAGCCAGTGTATAAAGCTATGTAAATATACCATTTTGCCATGTATATATCTTGCTCAGTGCGATTTTGTTACGGAGGGGGGGTTATTGTTTGTAAGGGGAAAAAATTGTGTTGTTAAAAAACTTTAATAAATATATTTTTAAAACAAGAATCTGCAATGCACTGCCTGAGAGAGGGTGCTGTGGGCAGTTTCAAGCCTGCCTTTCAAAAGACAATGGGATAATTATCTGAAGGGAAAATATTTGCAGGGCCACGGGGAAAAGGCAGGTTGCTGCTGCTGCATTCTCACTGGCAAGACATGCAAGTGTTTTCAAAAGCTTGCTCCGCAGCGGTGACAGTGACGTACGTGTGGATAGGTGGAGTACTGCTCATTTACATAACTGTCATGCAGTCTGATTGACAAAGGGGAAAAGAGGCAGGTTCTGTCAATATGAATCTCCTGTTTCAATGGCAAAGGCCAGGAGCAATGTGGCAAGAGTGAAAGTGTCAGTGCTTTCATCGAAGAGTCTTTGGAATGCTGTCAGCGTGCTGTAAAAGAGGGAGGGCATATGGCACTCGGGCAACTCAAGAACATTGGCCATCGCTTCTCGGCCTTTTGGCTAAGATCAAGTGTAGTATCTGTTCTTATCAGTTTAATATCTGATACGTCCCTTATCTGGGGACCATATATTAAATTGATTTTTGGAGCAGGGAGATGGAATAGGGGCTTGCTCCGTCCACTCCACGCATCGACCTGGTATTGCAGTATCTCCAGCAACGGTGCACACCAACCCTTCATGGGGAATTTCAAACTCAAAAAACAGCTCAAACACATACAAATATACACTTTATTCACAGTTCTTTCAGCACACAACAAAATCCTTTGGCAACTGGCTGCTGCTACTCACCATCTACCTGGCCCCGGGGTGTCATGAAGAATGACCAAACGCATCTTACAAGCACAACGGCGAAAGGGAACTCATTCGAAATTCACCACCCATTTCACTCTTCAATGTGCATTACTCCGCTTCTCGGCCTTTTGGCTAAGATCAAGTGTAGTCTCATTTGATCGAGGGAAGCTGAGGATTTTGATGACGATCGTGGATTGGAGAACTCGGAGGGATTGAAGTCGTCAAAGAAGAAACGTTTGGAGCTTGGCTGCTATTGGTGGATCTACATGCTGGCCTAAACCTCGGGTTTAGGCCTAACGCCGATACAGTTTCACACCCAACGTACGAGCTATGGATGCAGCTGCATCCCGACCACCAGGCTGGGGCGTGCGAAACACTGTCCGAGTCACAGTGAAGAAAACGGATGGAGAGTCACCTTTGGACCGGAAACACTTCGTGAAGAAGGTGCTGCTCGAGTGCTGTGGGTTTAAAGCAACAGAGATCTTCTGCTTGCAAAACTTCCCCAAGAATGGTTTCTTTGATGTCACCTTCAAGAGCGTCGCAGCGTGCATCAAATTCTTGAACGTCTTCAAGGAAAAAGGTAACCAGAGTCCCTTGTCGATCCTGACTGCGGAACCTCTGTTTACGCTACCGGCACAGCGAAATCGGGTTGTTACACTGCACACGTACAACCCCCACGTCCCTGTATCTGATGTGCTCACGTTCCTCGCCAGGTACGCTGAGCTGAAAAGTGACAGCGTGCAAGTGAAAGACACCTTCGGCATCTGGACAAGTGAGCACCAGGTCAAGGTGACCCTAAGAACGGACAGCAACGGAGCCATCCTGCATCCCCCCTCCAATTTCGCTATTGGAGTAAATCGTGGCTACCTCTACTACGTGGGACAGCCACGAGTATGCCACACCTGTGGCAAAACGGGGCATGTTGCCGCAAACTGCAGTGTGACCTTCTGCAAGAACTGCAGGCAGGAGGGACACATGACTAAGGACTGCAAAGAAGACAAGTGCTGCAACCTGTGTGGGGAGGCCGGCCATCTTTACAGGGCCTGCCCGAAACGCGGGGCGACATACGCTCAAATCATCAGCAGCGGAGTTAAAAAGGCGACCAGAGAGGAGGTGCATACACCCTCCACCGAAAAAGACACCACGGCTCAGAATGAGGAAAAGCAACAAAAGGGCCCCCAACAAAAAGAAGAGGCCCCAGCACCTCCTGACAACCCAACCCCAGCCCCATCTGATGAGGAACACTCAATGGAAGAGGAAGAGGATGGGACAAAGAATAAAGAGCCCTGGGAAACAGTGAACAGGGACAAACGAAAGCGGAAACAAAAAAACAAACTGAAGAACCCCCCGAGGGGTAGTGGCAAAAAGCGACACCTCTCAGCCGGCGCACTTAGCGCCGACACCTCATCCGATGAGGGAAAACAGGACAAGAATCGGCCTCAAATAAAGAGGCAAAGCACCAACGTGGAACGGAAGGCACAGACCCCCCAGACCACCGACCGGGAAGGAAACAAGGTCACAGACCAACCCCCGATAGTAACGAGCAGCAACAACCCAGGTGAAGACCGGCCTGCAACCCCAACACCTACTGACTGCCATGACGAACGCCAGGGCTACATCACCCCCCCAATGCATCTGCATCAAAATCACGGGGCCAGTACGGACCAGAACAGCTTTCTCAGCCCTGCAACTGTGCTAAAGTTTGCGAGCACCACCGGCATGCTGGGGAACATCGAACAGCTGGAACAGCCAACTGTATAGACTCTGGACTCTTGAGACTGGTAAATCTATCCTTTTTATAATGGGTTTAAAAATTGCATCCATAAATGTGCGAAGCATCAAAGATACTTCGCGGTGTGTAGCCACACTCAACTATTTGGCAAATGTAAAAGCTGACCTACTGTTCCTGCAGGAGTGCGGAATTCCGCACCTCAGCAACTACAGGCGCTGGTCGAGCTGGTGGTCCCACGGGCCATCCATCTGGTCAGGAGGAAACGACTGCCGCTCCTCCGGCCTGGGTATTCTGCTGCGGGGAGGCAACTTCACCATCTCCGACGTTAAGGAGGTGGTGGGCGGGCGCCTCCTCGTAGCAGACGTGAAATACAAAAACACCCCTCTCAGACTTATTAATGTGTACGCCCCGGCCGTAAAAAGTGAGCGGCTGGCAGTTCTTCAGCAACTCCCACTGCTGTTGGCCACCTCCAAGCCGGTCATCCTGGGTGGTGACTTCAACTGCATCATCGATGCGGCTGGACGATCCAGCAAAGCCGACAGCAAACTAGACGCTACGTCCAGACTCCTGATGGAAACGGTAAAAGACGCCAAGCTGCTCGACGTCTGCAGCAACCCTGCAGACGGCGCGCAGCGTAGATATACATGGTCACGGCCGGATGGGTCCGTCCGCTCCAGGATAGACTTCTTTTTTGTGTCCCGAGCTTTCACGGTCAGGTCCACCGACGTAACGCCGGTGTTCTTCTCTGACCACTGCCTCCTACTGGCCGACTGCCACCTGCAGGAAGACCAGGGGGTAGGCAGGGGGACGTGGAAGCTAAATGTAAAACTGCTGACCCCTGAGAACATCGAGGAACTCAGGAGGGATTACAAAGGTTGGAGAACCGTGAAACCCCTCTTTGAGGCCCCACATCTCTGGTGGGAAGCAATCAAGGGGAATATCAAGAGGTTTTTCATCCTCAAGGGCGTTCAAAAGGTGAGAGAGAGACGAGGGGTCATGTCCAGGCTCCAGAAAAGTATGCAAAATTTGCTCCAGCTGCAGTCGATGGGGGTGGATGTCAAGGAGGATCTCCAAGAGGTGAAGAGCCAGCAAGCCTCGCTCTACACCTCGGAGGCCTCCAAGGTTATCTTCCGTTCCAGAGTCCGCTCCGTGGAGCAGGACGAAAAGTGCTCACGCTTCTTCTTCCAAAAGGTGCACAGAGACACCTCTGTGATCAGCAGCCTGAAGGAAGAAGATGGCTCTGAAAAGTCATCGCAGTCTGACATCCTGAGGATCAGCCAATCCTTTTATGCCGGACTGTATGACCTGAAGCCAACAGATAGCACTGTTTCCCAGACCTTCCTGTCGACTATCACGGAGGTCATAGGCGACAGCGAGCTGGAAAACCTGGACAAACCACTAACTCTGGACGAGCTGACAAAGGCCGCCAAGTCCTTCGAGACGAGTAAAACTCCCGGAAGCGACGGCTTACCGGTTGAGTTGTATTCGGCTCTGTGGGACTGGATGGGCCCAGACCTGCTGGAAGTGTACGAGAGTATGCTTCTGGAAGGCAGCATGTCAGAGTCCATGAGGAAAGGCATCATCACCCTCATCTACAAACAGAAGGGGGAAAGGGAAGAAATTCGAAATTGGCGACCCATTTCACTGTTGAATGTGGACTACAAAATTCTAGCAAAGGTCATCGCCAATCGGGTCAGGTCTGCTCTGGAGTCGGTGATCCACCCTGACCAGACCTGTGCTGTACCCGGCAGGAAGATCTCTGATAGCCTCGCGCTACTCAGGGATACGATCGCCTACGTGCAGGACAGGGGGGTGGACACTTGCCTCATCAGCCTTGACCAGGAGAAGGCTTTTGACAGAATATCGCACACCTACATGATGGATGTGCTCTCCAAAATGGGGTTTGGGGAGGGAATTCGCAATTGGATCAAACTGCTCTACACAAACATCTATAGCGCAGTCTCAATCAATGGGTGGGAATCAGAAAAGTTCCAGATCAGATCTGGAGTCAGGCAGGGCTGCCCTCTCTCCTCTGCCCTTTTTGTGTGCTGCATAGAACCTTTTGCCGAGTCCATCAGGAGGGATCCGGGTATAAGAGGAGTGACGATCCCAGGCAGTGGAGGCATGCAAGTCAAGGCCTCCCTGTACATGGACGACGTTGCCGTCTTCTGCTCGGATCCTGCGTCTGTACGCAGGCTCTTAACCACCTGCGACCAGTTTGAACTGGCCTCTGGAGCCAAGGTAAACCGGGGCAAGAGCGAGGCCATGTTCTTTGGGAACTGGGCCGACCGGTCCTTTGTCCCCTTCACTGTCAGGTCCGATTACCTGAAGGTGCTGGGGATATGGTTCGGAGCTGCTGGGGCGTGCACCAAAAACTGGGAGGAGCGCATAGGAAAGGTAAGACAGAAACTGGGCTGGTGGGAGCAACGCTCCCTCTCCATTGCGGGCAAAACCCTGGTCATCAGGTGTGAGGTACTCTCGGTGCTACTGTACGTGGCGCAGGTCTGGCCCATAACCCGACCCTACGCCACAGCAGTCACCCGGGCCATCTTCAAATTTATCTGGCGATCCAAGATGGACCGTGTCCGAAGGGACACCATGTACAAACCTCTGGAGAAGGGAGGGCGGAACGTACCCAACGCCTCCCTCATCCTGCTGGCCACCTTTGTGTCCAGCTGCATCAAGCTGTGCGTGGACCCCCAGTATGCAAACACCAAGTGTCACTACATACTGAGGTTCTACCTGTCCCCGGTGTTGCGAAGGATGGGCCTGGCCTCATTGCCGCGGAACGCTCCAAGTAGTTGGACCGTACCGTACCACCTGTCCTTTGTGGAAAAGTTTTTGAAGGAAAACACCTTTGACCACAAGGCAATGAAGCAGTGGTCAGCACGTAATGTCCTCGAGGCCCTCAGGGAAAAGGAGACCGTGGAGGACGTTGGATGGTTCCCTGAGCAGACTGCCAGAGTCATCTGGCAGAACGCCTCATCACCAGAACTTTCAAACAAGCACCAAGACCTAGCTTGGCTGGTGGTGAGAAGGGTCCTCCCTGTCAGATTCTTCATGCACACCCGAAGGCTCTGCACCAATGCACGCTGCCCTCGGAGTGGCTGTGGGGGAAATGAGACGGTCACACACCTCCTTGTGGAATGTGCCTTTGCAAAGAAGGTCTGGAGAGAGATGCAGTGGTATTTGTCAAGGTTTATCCCAAACAGATCTGTGACACAGGACTCTGTGCTCTACGGACTGTTTCCAGGGACACACACCGAGACAAATATCAACTGCTGCTGGAAGGTCATCAACTCGGTAAAAGACGCTCTTTGGTCTGCCCGAAACTTGCTGATCTTCCAGTGCAAAGAATTGTCCTCGACCGAGTGTTGCAGACTGGCACATTCCAAGGTCCAGGACTACGTGCTGAGGGACGCACTCAAGCTTGGGGCAGCTGCCGCCAAGGCGCAATGGGGAAAGACCACAGTGTAAAGTCTTTCCAGCAAATGTACACCGAGGGGCGCGTAACAGTGTAAAGCCCCTCGGTCTGGGCAACCAACACTCCAATGTATAAAACAAACATGACAATGTAAATATTTAAGAAGGAATTGTAATGTAAAGAGTGATATGTGTACGACAATATCAAAATTGAATGAAAGAAAGTCAAGGCAACATGTAACCCTGCCGGAAATGTACAGTCAAGACAATTTGAAATGTTTCTGTAACGCTCATGATAAATTTTTATGAATAAAGTATATTTATTTGAATAAAAAAAAAAAAAAAAAAAAAAAATCTGTTCTTATCAGTTTAATATCTGATACGTCCCTTATCTGGGGACCATATATTAAATTGATTTTTGGAGCAGGGAGATGGAATAGGGGCTTGCTCCGTCCACTCCACGCATCGACCTGGTATTGCAGTATCTCCAGCAACGGTGCACACCAACCCTTCATGGGGAATTTCAAACTCAAAAAACAGCTCAAACACATACAAATATACACTTTATTCACAGTTCTTTCAGCACACAACAAAATGCTTTGGCAACTGGCTGCTGCTACTCACCATCTACCTGGCCCCGGGGTGTCATGAAGAATGACCAAACGCATCTTACAAGCACAACGGCGAAAGGGAACTCATTCGAAATTCACCACCCATTTCACTCTTCAATGTGCATTACTCCGCTTCTCGGCCTTTTGGCTAAGATCAAGTGTAGTCTCATTTGATCGAGGGAAGCTGAGGATTTTGATGACGATCGTGGATTGGAGAACTCGGAGGGATTGAAGTCGTCAAAGAAGAAACGTTTGGAGCTTGGCTGCTATTGGTGGATCTACATGCTGGCCTAAACCTCGGGTTTAGGCCTAACGCCGATACAGTTTCACACCCAACGTACGAGCTATGGATGCAGCTGCATCCCGACCACCAGGCTGGGGCGTGCGAAACACTGTCCGAGTCACAGTGAAGAAAACGGATGGAGAGTCACCTTTGGACCGGAAACACTTCGTGAAGAAGGTGCTGCTCGAGTGCTGTGGGTTTAAAGCAACAGAGATCTTCTGCTTGCAAAACTTCCCCAAGAATGGTTTCTTTGATGTCACCTTCAAGAGCGTCGCAGCGTGCATCAAATTCTTGAACGTCTTCAAGGAAAAAGGTAACCAGAGTCCCTTGTCGATCCTGACTGCGGAACCTCTGTTTACGCTACCGGCACAGCGAAATCGGGTTGTTACACTGCACACGTACAACCCCCACGTCCCTGTATCTGATGTGCTCACGTTCCTCGCCAGGTACGCTGAGCTGAAAAGTGACAGCGTGCAAGTGAAAGACACCTTCGGCATCTGGACAAGTGAGCACCAGGTCAAGGTGACCCTAAGAACGGACAGCAACGGAGCCATCCTGCATCCCCCCTCCAATTTCGCTATTGGAGTAAATCGTGGCTACCTCTACTACGTGGGACAGCCACGAGTATGCCACACCTGTGGCAAAACGGGGCATGTTGCCGCAAACTGCAGTGTGACCTTCTGCAAGAACTGCAGGCAGGAGGGACACATGACTAAGGACTGCAAAGAAGACAAGTGCTGCAACCTGTGTGGGGAGGCCGGCCATCTTTACAGGGCCTGCCCGAAACGCGGGGCGACATACGCTCAAATCATCAGCAGCGGAGTTAAAAAGGCGACCAGAGAGGAGGTGCATACACCCTCCACCGAAAAAGACACCACGGCTCAGAATGAGGAAAAGCAACAAAAGGGCCCCCAACAAAAAGAAGAGGCCCCAGCACCTCCTGACAACCCAACCCCAGCCCCATCTGATGAGGAACACTCAATGGAAGAGGAAGAGGATGGGACAAAGAATAAAGAGCCCTGGGAAACAGTGAACAGGGACAAACGAAAGCGGAAACAAAAAAACAAACTGAAGAACCCCCCGAGGGGTAGTGGCAAAAAGCGACACCTCTCAGCCGGCGCACTTAGCGCCGACACCTCATCCGATGAGGGAAAACAGGACAAGAATCGGCCTCAAATAAAGAGGCAAAGCACCAACGTGGAACGGAAGGCACAGACCCCCCAGACCACCGACCGGGAAGGAAACAAGGTCACAGACCAACCCCCGATAGTAACGAGCAGCAACAACCCAGGTGAAGACCGGCCTGCAACCCCAACACCTACTGACTGCCATGACGAACGCCAGGGCTACATCACCCCCCCAATGCATCTGCATCAAAATCACGGGGCCAGTACGGACCAGAACAGCTTTCTCAGCCCTGCAACTGTGCTAAAGTTTGCGAGCACCACCGGCATGCTGGGGAACATCGAACAGCTGGAACAGCCAACTGTATAGACTCTGGACTCTTGAGACTGGTAAATCTATCCTTTTTATAATGGGTTTAAAAATTGCATCCATAAATGTGCGAAGCATCAAAGATACTTCGCGGTGTGTAGCCACACTCAACTATTTGGCAAATGTAAAAGCTGACCTACTGTTCCTGCAGGAGTGCGGAATTCCGCACCTCAGCAACTACAGGCGCTGGTCGAGCTGGTGGTCCCACGGGCCATCCATCTGGTCAGGAGGAAACGACTGCCGCTCCTCCGGCCTGGGTATTCTGCTGCGGGGAGGCAACTTCACCATCTCCGACGTTAAGGAGGTGGTGGGCGGGCGCCTCCTCGTAGCAGACGTGAAATACAAAAACACCCCTCTCAGACTTATTAATGTGTACGCCCCGGCCGTAAAAAGTGAGCGGCTGGCAGTTCTTCAGCAACTCCCACTGCTGTTGGCCACCTCCAAGCCGGTCATCCTGGGTGGTGACTTCAACTGCATCATCGATGCGGCTGGACGATCCAGCAAAGCCGACAGCAAACTAGACGCTACGTCCAGACTCCTGATGGAAACGGTAAAAGACGCCAAGCTGCTCGACGTCTGCAGCAACCCTGCAGACGGCGCGCAGCGTAGATATACATGGTCACGGCCGGATGGGTCCGTCCGCTCCAGGATAGACTTCTTTTTTGTGTCCCGAGCTTTCACGGTCAGGTCCACCGACGTAACGCCGGTGTTCTTCTCTGACCACTGCCTCCTACTGGCCGACTGCCACCTGCAGGAAGACCAGGGGGTAGGCAGGGGGACGTGGAAGCTAAATGTAAAACTGCTGACCCCTGAGAACATCGAGGAACTCAGGAGGGATTACAAAGGTTGGAGAACCGTGAAACCCCTCTTTGAGGCCCCACATCTCTGGTGGGAAGCAATCAAGGGGAATATCAAGAGGTTTTTCATCCTCAAGGGCGTTCAAAAGGTGAGAGAGAGACGAGGGGTCATGTCCAGGCTCCAGAAAAGTATGCAAAATTTGCTCCAGCTGCAGTCGATGGGGGTGGATGTCAAGGAGGATCTCCAAGAGGTGAAGAGCCAGCAAGCCTCGCTCTACACCTCGGAGGCCTCCAAGGTTATCTTCCGTTCCAGAGTCCGCTCCGTGGAGCAGGACGAAAAGTGCTCACGCTTCTTCTTCCAAAAGGTGCACAGAGACACCTCTGTGATCAGCAGCCTGAAGGAAGAAGATGGCTCTGAAAAGTCATCGCAGTCTGACATCCTGAGGATCAGCCAATCCTTTTATGCCGGACTGTATGACCTGAAGCCAACAGATAGCACTGTTTCCCAGACCTTCCTGTCGACTATCACGGAGGTCATAGGCGACAGCGAGCTGGAAAACCTGGACAAACCACTAACTCTGGACGAGCTGACAAAGGCCGCCAAGTCCTTCGAGACGAGTAAAACTCCCGGAAGCGACGGCTTACCGGTTGAGTTGTATTCGGCTCTGTGGGACTGGATGGGCCCAGACCTGCTGGAAGTGTACGAGAGTATGCTTCTGGAAGGCAGCATGTCAGAGTCCATGAGGAAAGGCATCATCACCCTCATCTACAAACAGAAGGGGGAAAGGGAAGAAATTCGAAATTGGCGACCCATTTCACTGTTGAATGTGGACTACAAAATTCTAGCAAAGGTCATCGCCAATCGGGTCAGGTCTGCTCTGGAGTCGGTGATCCACCCTGACCAGACCTGTGCTGTACCCGGCAGGAAGATCTCTGATAGCCTCGCGCTACTCAGGGATACGATCGCCTACGTGCAGGACAGGGGGGTGGACACTTGCCTCATCAGCCTTGACCAGGAGAAGGCTTTTGACAGAATATCGCACACCTACATGATGGATGTGCTCTCCAAAATGGGGTTTGGGGAGGGAATTCGCAATTGGATCAAACTGCTCTACACAAACATCTATAGCGCAGTCTCAATCAATGGGTGGGAATCAGAAAAGTTCCAGATCAGATCTGGAGTCAGGCAGGGCTGCCCTCTCTCCTCTGCCCTTTTTGTGTGCTGCATAGAACCTTTTGCCGAGTCCATCAGGAGGGATCCGGGTATAAGAGGAGTGACGATCCCAGGCAGTGGAGGCATGCAAGTCAAGGCCTCCCTGTACATGGACGACGTTGCCGTCTTCTGCTCGGATCCTGCGTCTGTACGCAGGCTCTTAACCACCTGCGACCAGTTTGAACTGGCCTCTGGAGCCAAGGTAAACCGGGGCAAGAGCGAGGCCATGTTCTTTGGGAACTGGGCCGACCGGTCCTTTGTCCCCTTCACTGTCAGGTCCGATTACCTGAAGGTGCTGGGGATATGGTTCGGAGCTGCTGGGGCGTGCACCAAAAACTGGGAGGAGCGCATAGGAAAGGTAAGACAGAAACTGGGCTGGTGGGAGCAACGCTCCCTCTCCATTGCGGGCAAAACCCTGGTCATCAGGTGTGAGGTACTCTCGGTGCTACTGTACGTGGCGCAGGTCTGGCCCATAACCCGACCCTACGCCACAGCAGTCACCCGGGCCATCTTCAAATTTATCTGGCGATCCAAGATGGACCGTGTCCGAAGGGACACCATGTACAAACCTCTGGAGAAGGGAGGGCGGAACGTACCCAACGCCTCCCTCATCCTGCTGGCCACCTTTGTGTCCAGCTGCATCAAGCTGTGCGTGGACCCCCAGTATGCAAACACCAAGTGTCACTACATACTGAGGTTCTACCTGTCCCCGGTGTTGCGAAGGATGGGCCTGGCCTCATTGCCGCGGAACGCTCCAAGTAGTTGGACCGTACCGTACCACCTGTCCTTTGTGGAAAAGTTTTTGAAGGAAAACACCTTTGACCACAAGGCAATGAAGCAGTGGTCAGCACGTAATGTCCTCGAGGCCCTCAGGGAAAAGGAGACCGTGGAGGACGTTGGATGGTTCCCTGAGCAGACTGCCAGAGTCATCTGGCAGAACGCCTCATCACCAGAACTTTCAAACAAGCACCAAGACCTAGCTTGGCTGGTGGTGAGAAGGGTCCTCCCTGTCAGATTCTTCATGCACACCCGAAGGCTCTGCACCAATGCACGCTGCCCTCGGAGTGGCTGTGGGGGAAATGAGACGGTCACACACCTCCTTGTGGAATGTGCCTTTGCAAAGAAGGTCTGGAGAGAGATGCAGTGGTATTTGTCAAGGTTTATCCCAAACAGATCTGTGACACAGGACTCTGTGCTCTACGGACTGTTTCCAGGGACACACACCGAGACAAATATCAACTGCTGCTGGAAGGTCATCAACTCGGTAAAAGACGCTCTTTGGTCTGCCCGAAACTTGCTGATCTTCCAGTGCAAAGAATTGTCCTCGACCGAGTGTTGCAGACTGGCACATTCCAAGGTCCAGGACTACGTGCTGAGGGACGCACTCAAGCTTGGGGCAGCTGCCGCCAAGGCGCAATGGGGAAAGACCACAGTGTAAAGTCTTTCCAGCAAATGTACACCGAGGGGCGCGTAACAGTGTAAAGCCCCTCGGTCTGGGCAACCAACACTCCAATGTATAAAACAAACATGACAATGTAAATATTTAAGAAGGAATTGTAATGTAAAGAGTGATATGTGTACGACAATATCAAAATTGAATGAAAGAAAGTCAAGGCAACATGTAACCCTGCCGGAAATGTACAGTCAAGACAATTTGAAATGTTTCTGTAACGCTCATGATAAATTTTTATGAATAAAGTATATTTATTTGAATAAAAAAAAAAAAAAAAAAAAAAAATCTGTTCTTATCAGTTTAATATCTGATACGTCCCTTATCTGGGGACCATATATTAAATTGATTTTTGGAGCAGGGAGATGGAATAGGGGCTTGCTCCGTCCACTCCACGCATCGACCTGGTATTGCAGTATCTCCAGCAACGGTGCACACCAACCCTTCATGGGGAATTTCAAACTCAAAAAACAGCTCAAACACATACAAATATACACTTTATTCACAGTTCTTTCAGCACACAACAAAATGCTTTGGCAACTGGCTGCTGCTACTCACCATCTACCTGGCCCCGGGGTGTCATGAAGAATGACCAAACGCATCTTACAAGCACAACGGCGAAAGGGAACTCATTCGAAATTCACCACCCATTTCACTCTTCAATGTGCATTACTCCGCTTCTCGGCCTTTTGGCTAAGATCAAGTGTAGTCTCATTTGATCGAGGGAAGCTGAGGATTTTGATGACGATCGTGGATTGGAGAACTCGGAGGGATTGAAGTCGTCAAAGAAGAAACGTTTGGAGCTTGGCTGCTATTGGTGGATCTACATGCTGGCCTAAACCTCGGGTTTAGGCCTAACGCCGATACAGTTTCACACCCAACGTACGAGCTATGGATGCAGCTGCATCCCGACCACCAGGCTGGGGCGTGCGAAACACTGTCCGAGTCACAGTGAAGAAAACGGATGGAGAGTCACCTTTGGACCGGAAACACTTCGTGAAGAAGGTGCTGCTCGAGTGCTGTGGGTTTAAAGCAACAGAGATCTTCTGCTTGCAAAACTTCCCCAAGAATGGTTTCTTTGATGTCACCTTCAAGAGCGTCGCAGCGTGCATCAAATTCTTGAACGTCTTCAAGGAAAAAGGTAACCAGAGTCCCTTGTCGATCCTGACTGCGGAACCTCTGTTTACGCTACCGGCACAGCGAAATCGGGTTGTTACACTGCACACGTACAACCCCCACGTCCCTGTATCTGATGTGCTCACGTTCCTCGCCAGGTACGCTGAGCTGAAAAGTGACAGCGTGCAAGTGAAAGACACCTTCGGCATCTGGACAAGTGAGCACCAGGTCAAGGTGACCCTAAGAACGGACAGCAACGGAGCCATCCTGCATCCCCCCTCCAATTTCGCTATTGGAGTAAATCGTGGCTACCTCTACTACGTGGGACAGCCACGAGTATGCCACACCTGTGGCAAAACGGGGCATGTTGCCGCAAACTGCAGTGTGACCTTCTGCAAGAACTGCAGGCAGGAGGGACACATGACTAAGGACTGCAAAGAAGACAAGTGCTGCAACCTGTGTGGGGAGGCCGGCCATCTTTACAGGGCCTGCCCGAAACGCGGGGCGACATACGCTCAAATCATCAGCAGCGGAGTTAAAAAGGCGACCAGAGAGGAGGTGCATACACCCTCCACCGAAAAAGACACCACGGCTCAGAATGAGGAAAAGCAACAAAAGGGCCCCCAACAAAAAGAAGAGGCCCCAGCACCTCCTGACAACCCAACCCCAGCCCCATCTGATGAGGAACACTCAATGGAAGAGGAAGAGGATGGGACAAAGAATAAAGAGCCCTGGGAAACAGTGAACAGGGACAAACGAAAGCGGAAACAAAAAAACAAACTGAAGAACCCCCCGAGGGGTAGTGGCAAAAAGCGACACCTCTCAGCCGGCGCACTTAGCGCCGACACCTCATCCGATGAGGGAAAACAGGACAAGAATCGGCCTCAAATAAAGAGGCAAAGCACCAACGTGGAACGGAAGGCACAGACCCCCCAGACCACCGACCGGGAAGGAAACAAGGTCACAGACCAACCCCCGATAGTAACGAGCAGCAACAACCCAGGTGAAGACCGGCCTGCAACCCCAACACCTACTGACTGCCATGACGAACGCCAGGGCTACATCACCCCCCCAATGCATCTGCATCAAAATCACGGGGCCAGTACGGACCAGAACAGCTTTCTCAGCCCTGCAACTGTGCTAAAGTTTGCGAGCACCACCGGCATGCTGGGGAACATCGAACAGCTGGAACAGCCAACTGTATAGACTCTGGACTCTTGAGACTGGTAAATCTATCCTTTTTATAATGGGTTTAAAAATTGCATCCATAAATGTGCGAAGCATCAAAGATACTTCGCGGTGTGTAGCCACACTCAACTATTTGGCAAATGTAAAAGCTGACCTACTGTTCCTGCAGGAGTGCGGAATTCCGCACCTCAGCAACTACAGGCGCTGGTCGAGCTGGTGGTCCCACGGGCCATCCATCTGGTCAGGAGGAAACGACTGCCGCTCCTCCGGCCTGGGTATTCTGCTGCGGGGAGGCAACTTCACCATCTCCGACGTTAAGGAGGTGGTGGGCGGGCGCCTCCTCGTAGCAGACGTGAAATACAAAAACACCCCTCTCAGACTTATTAATGTGTACGCCCCGGCCGTAAAAAGTGAGCGGCTGGCAGTTCTTCAGCAACTCCCACTGCTGTTGGCCACCTCCAAGCCGGTCATCCTGGGTGGTGACTTCAACTGCATCATCGATGCGGCTGGACGATCCAGCAAAGCCGACAGCAAACTAGACGCTACGTCCAGACTCCTGATGGAAACGGTAAAAGACGCCAAGCTGCTCGACGTCTGCAGCAACCCTGCAGACGGCGCGCAGCGTAGATATACATGGTCACGGCCGGATGGGTCCGTCCGCTCCAGGATAGACTTCTTTTTTGTGTCCCGAGCTTTCACGGTCAGGTCCACCGACGTAACGCCGGTGTTCTTCTCTGACCACTGCCTCCTACTGGCCGACTGCCACCTGCAGGAAGACCAGGGGGTAGGCAGGGGGACGTGGAAGCTAAATGTAAAACTGCTGACCCCTGAGAACATCGAGGAACTCAGGAGGGATTACAAAGGTTGGAGAACCGTGAAACCCCTCTTTGAGGCCCCACATCTCTGGTGGGAAGCAATCAAGGGGAATATCAAGAGGTTTTTCATCCTCAAGGGCATTCAAAAGGTGAGAGAGAGACGAGGGGTCATGTCCAGGCTCCAGAAAAGTATGCAAAATTTGCTCCAGCTGCAGTCGATGGGGGTGGATGTCAAGGAGGATCTCCAAGAGGTGAAGAGCCAGCAAGCCTCGCTCTACACCTCGGAGGCCTCCAAGGTTATCTTCCGTTCCAGAGTCCGCTCCGTGGAGCAGGACGAAAAGTGCTCACGCTTCTTCTTCCAAAAGGTGCACAGAGACACCTCTGTGATCAGCAGCCTGAAGGAAGAAGATGGCTCTGAAAAGTCATCGCAGTCTGACATCCTGAGGATCAGCCAATCCTTTTATGCCGGACTGTATGACCTGAAGCCAACAGATAGCACTGTTTCCCAGACCTTCCTGTCGACTATCACGGAGGTCATAGGCGACAGCGAGCTGGAAAACCTGGACAAACCACTAACTCTGGACGAGCTGACAAAGGCCGCCAAGTCCTTCGAGACGAGTAAAACTCCCGGAAGCGACGGCTTACCGGTTGAGTTGTATTCGGCTCTGTGGGACTGGATGGGCCCAGACCTGCTGGAAGTGTACGAGAGTATGCTTCTGGAAGGCAGCATGTCAGAGTCCATGAGGAAAGGCATCATCACCCTCATCTACAAACAGAAGGGGGAAAGGGAAGAAATTCGAAATTGGCGACCCATTTCACTGTTGAATGTGGACTACAAAATTCTAGCAAAGGTCATCGCCAATCGGGTCAGGTCTGCTCTGGAGTCGGTGATCCACCCTGACCAGACCTGTGCTGTACCCGGCAGGAAGATCTCTGATAGCCTCGCGCTACTCAGGGATACGATCGCCTACGTGCAGGACAGGGGGGTGGACACTTGCCTCATCAGCCTTGACCAGGAGAAGGCTTTTGACAGAATATCGCACACCTACATGATGGATGTGCTCTCCAAAATGGGGTTTGGGGAGGGAATTCGCAATTGGATCAAACTGCTCTACACAAACATCTATAGCGCAGTCTCAATCAATGGGTGGGAATCAGAAAAGTTCCAGATCAGATCTGGAGTCAGGCAGGGCTGCCCTCTCTCCTCTGCCCTTTTTGTGTGCTGCATAGAACCTTTTGCCGAGTCCATCAGGAGGGATCCGGGTATAAGAGGAGTGACGATCCCAGGCAGTGGAGGCATGCAAGTCAAGGCCTCCCTGTACATGGACGACGTTGCCGTCTTCTGCTCGGATCCTGCGTCTGTACGCAGGCTCTTAACCACCTGCGACCAGTTTGAACTGGCCTCTGGAGCCAAGGTAAACCGGGGCAAGAGCGAGGCCATGTTCTTTGGGAACTGGGCCGACCGGTCCTTTGTCCCCTTCACTGTCAGGTCCGATTACCTGAAGGTGCTGGGGATATGGTTCGGAGCTGCTGGGGCGTGCACCAAAAACTGGGAGGAGCGCATAGGAAAGGTAAGACAGAAACTGGGCTGGTGGGAGCAACGCTCCCTCTCCATTGCGGGCAAAACCCTGGTCATCAGGTGTGAGGTACTCTCGGTGCTACTGTACGTGGCGCAGGTCTGGCCCATAACCCGACCCTACGCCACAGCAGTCACCCGGGCCATCTTCAAATTTATCTGGCGATCCAAGATGGACCGTGTCCGAAGGGACACCATGTACAAACCTCTGGAGAAGGGAGGGCGGAACGTACCCAACGCCTCCCTCATCCTGCTGGCCACCTTTGTGTCCAGCTGCATCAAGCTGTGCGTGGACCCCCAGTATGCAAACACCAAGTGTCACTACATACTGAGGTTCTACCTGTCCCCGGTGTTGCGAAGGATGGGCCTGGCCTCATTGCCGCGGAACGCTCCAAGTAGTTGGACCGTACCGTACCACCTGTCCTTCGTGGAAAAGTTTTTGAAGAAAAACACCTTTGACCACAAGGCAATGAAGCAGTGGTCAGCACGTAATGTCCTCGAGGCCCTCAGGGAAAAGGAGACCGTGGAGGACGTTGGATGGTTCCCTGAGCAGACTGCCAGAGTCATCTGGCAGAACGCCTCAGCACCAGAACTTTCAAACAAGCACCAAGACCTAGCTTGGCTGGTGGTGAGAAGGGCCCTCCCTGTCAGATTCTTCATGCACACCCGAAGGCTCTGCACCAATGCACGCTGCCCTCGGAGTGGCTGTGGCGGAAATGAGACGGTCACACACCTCCTTGTGGAATGTGCCTTTGCAAAGAAGGTCTGGAGAGAGATGCAGTGGTATTTGTCAAGGTTTATCCCAAACAGATCTGTGACACAGGACTCTGTGCTCTACGGACTGTTTCCAGGGACACACACCGAGACAAATATCAACTGCTGCTGGAAGGTCATCAACTCGGTAAAAGACGCTCTTTGGTCTGCCCGAAACTTGCTGATCTTCCAGTGCAAAGAATTGTCCTCGACCGAGTGTTGCAGACTGGCACATTCCAAGGTCCAGGACTACGTGCTGAGGGACGCACTCAAGCTTGGGGCAGCTGCCGCCAAGGCGCAATGGGGAAAGACCACAGTGTAAAGTCTTTCCAGCAAATGTACACCGAGGGGCGCGTAACAGTGTAAAGCCCCTCGGTCTGGGCAATCAACACTCCAATGTATAAAACAAACATGCCACTGTAAATATTTCAGAAGGAATTGTAATGTAAAGAGTGATATGTGTACGACAATATCAAAATTGAATGAAAGAAAGTCAAGGCAACATGTAACCCTGCCGGAAATGTACAGTCAAGACAATTTGAAATGTTTCTGTAATGCTCATGATAAATTTTTATGAATAAAGTATATTTTTTTGAGAAAAAAAAAAAAAAAAAAAAAAAATCTGTTCTTATCAGTTTAATATCTGATACGTCCCTTATCTGGGGACCATATATTAAATTGATTTTTGGAGCAGGGAGATGGAATAGGGGCTTGCTCCGTCCACTCCACGCATCGACCTGGTATTGCAGTATCTCCAGCAACGGTGCACACCACCCCTTCATGGGGAATTTCAAACTCAAAAAACAGCTCAAACACATACAAATATACACTTTATTCACAGTTCTTTCAGCACACAACAAAATGCTTTGGCAACTGGCTGCTGCTACTCACCATCTACCTGGCCCCGGGGTGTCATGAAGAATGACCAAACGCATCTTACAAGCACAACGGCGAAAGGGAACTCATTCGAAATTCACCACCCATTTCACTCTTCAATGTGCATTACTCCGCTTCTCGGCCTTTTGGCTAAGATCAAGTGTAGTCTCATTTGATCGAGGGAAGCTGAGGATTTTGATGACGATCGTGGATTGGAGAACTCGGAGGGATTGAAGTCGTCAAAGAAGAAACGTTTGGAGCTTGGCTGCTATTGGTGGATCTACATGCTGGCCTAAACCTCGGGTTTAGGCCTAACGCCGATACAGTTTCACACCCAACGTACGAGCTATGGATGCAGCTGCATCCCGACCACCAGGCTGGGGCGTGCGAAACACTGTCCGAGTCACAGTGAAGAAAACGGATGGAGAGTCACCTTTGGACCGGAAACACTTCGTGAAGAAGGTGCTGCTCGAGTGCTGTGGGTTTAAAGCAACAGAGATCTTCTGCTTGCAAAACTTCCCCAAGAATGGTTTCTTTGATGTCACCTTCAAGAGCGTCGCAGCGTGCATCAAATTCTTGAACGTCTTCAAGGAAAAAGGTAACCAGAGTCCCTTGTCGATCCTGACTGCGGAACCTCTGTTTACGCTACCGGCACAGCGAAATCGGGTTGTTACACTGCACACGTACAACCCCCACGTCCCTGTATCTGATGTGCTCACGTTCCTCGCCAGGTACGCTGAGCTGAAAAGTGACAGCGTGCAAGTGAAAGACACCTTCGGCATCTGGACAAGTGAGCACCAGGTCAAGGTGACCCTAAGAACGGACAGCAACGGAGCCATCCTGCATCCCCCCTCCAATTTCGCTATTGGAGTAAATCGTGGCTACCTCTACTACGTGGGACAGCCACGAGTATGCCACACCTGTGGCAAAACGGGGCATGTTGCCGCAAACTGCAGTGTGACCTTCTGCAAGAACTGCAGGCAGGAGGGACACATGACTAAGGACTGCAAAGAAGACAAGTGCTGCAACCTGTGTGGGGAGGCCGGCCATCTTTACAGGGCCTGCCCGAAACGCGGGGCGACATACGCTCAAATCATCAGCAGCGGAGTTAAAAAGGCGACCAGAGAGGAGGTGCATACACCCTCCACCGAAAAAGACACCACGGCTCAGAATGAGGAAAAGCAACAAAAGGGCCCCCAACAAAAAGAAGAGGCCCCAGCACCTCCTGACAACCCAACCCCAGCCCCATCTGATGAGGAACACTCAATGGAAGAGGAAGAGGATGGGACAAAGAATAAAGAGCCCTGGGAAACAGTGAACAGGGACAAACGAAAGCGGAAACAAAAAAACAAACTGAAGAACCCCCCGAGGGGTAGTGGCAAAAAGCGACACCTCTCAGCCGGCGCACTTAGCGCCGACACCTCATCCGATGAGGGAAAACAGGACAAGAATCGGCCTCAAATAAAGAGGCAAAGCACCAACGTGGAACGGAAGGCACAGACCCCCCAGACCACCGACCGGGAAGGAAACAAGGTCACAGATCAACCCCCGATAGTAACGAGCAGCAACAACCCAGGTGAAGACCGGCCTGCAACCCCAACACCTACTGACTGCTACAACGAACCCCAGGGCTACACCACCCCCCCAATGCATCTGCATCAAAATCACGGGGCCAGTACGGACCAGAACAGTTTTCTCAGCCCTGCAACTGTGCTAAAGTTTGCGAGCACCACCGGAATGCTGGGGAACATTCAACAGCTGGAACAGCCAACTGTATAGACTCTGGACTCTTGAGACTGGTAAATCTATCTTTTTATAATGGGTTTAAAAATTGCATCCATAAATGTGCGAAGCATCAAAGATACTTCGCGGTGTGTAGCCACACTCAACTATTTGGCAAATGTAAAAGCTGACCTACTGTTCCTGCAGGAGTGCGGAATTCCGCACCTCAGCAACTACAGGCGCTGGTCGAGCTGGTGGTCCCACGGGCCATCCATCTGGTCAGGAGGAAACGACTGCCGCTCCTCCGGCCTGGGTATTCTGCTGCGGGGAGGCAACTTCACCATCTCCGACGTTAAGGAGGTGGTGGGCGGGCGCCTCCTCGTAGCAGACGTGAAATACAAAAACACCCCTCTCAGACTTATTAATGTGTACGCCCCGGCCGTAAAAAGTGAGCGGCTGGCAGTTCTTCAGCAACTCCCACTGCTGTTGGCCACCTCCAAGCCGGTCATCCTGGGTGGTGACTTCAACTGCATCATCGATGCGGCTGGACGATCCAGCAAAGCCGACAGCAAACTAGACGCTACGTCCAGACTCCTGATGGAAACGGTAAAAGACGCCAAGCTGCTCGACGTCTGCAGCAACCCTGCAGACGGCGCGCAGCGTAGATACACATGGTCACGGCCAGACGGGTCCGTCCGCTCCAGGATAGACTTCTTTTTTGTGTCCCGAGCTTTCACGGTCAGGTCCACCGACGTAACGCCGGTGTTCTTCTCTGACCACTGCCTCCTACTGGCCGACTGCCACCTGCAGGAAGACCAGGGGGTAGGCAGGGGGACGTGGAAGCTAAATGTAAAACTGCTGACCCCTGAGAACATCGAGGAACTCAGGAGGGATTACAAAGGTTGGAGAACCGTGAAACCCCTCTTTGAGGCCCCACATCTCTGGTGGGAAGCAATCAAGGGGAATATCAAGAGGTTTTTCATCCTCAAGGGCGTTCAAAAGGTGAGAGAGAGACGAGGGGTCATGTCCAGGCTCCAGAAAAGTATGCAAAATTTGCTCCAGCTGCAGTCGATGGGGGTGGATGTCAAGGAGGATCTCCAAGAGGTGAAGAGCCAGCAAGCCTCGCTCTACACCTCGGAGGCCTCCAAGGTTATCTTCCGTTCCAGAGTCCGCTCCGTGGAGCAGGACGAAAAGTGCTCACGCTTCTTCTTCCAAAAGGTGCACAGAGAGACCTCTGTGATCAGCAGCCTGAAGGAAGAAGATGGCTCTGAAAAGTCATCGCAGTCTGACATCCTGAGGATCAGCCAATCCTTTTATGCCGGACTGTATGACCTGAAGCCAACAGATAGCACTGTTTCCCAGACCTTCCTGTCGACTATCACGGAGGTCATAGGCGACAGCGAGCTGGAAAACCTGGACAAACCACTAACTCTGGACGAGCTGACAAAGGCCGCCAAGTCCTTCGAGACGAGTAAAACTCCCGGAAGCGACGGCTTACCGGTTGAGTTGTATTCGGCTCTGTGGGACTGGATGGGCCCAGACCTGCTGGAAGTGTACGAGAGTATGCTTCTGGAAGGCAGCATGTCAGAGTCCATGAGGAAAGGCATCATCACCCTCATCTACAAACAGAAGGGGGAAAGGGAAGAAATTCGAAATTGGCGACCCATTTCACTGTTGAATGTGGACTACAAAATTCTAGCAAAGGTCATCGCCAATCGGGTCAGGTCTGCTCTGGAGTCGGTGATCCACCCTGACCAGACCTGTGCTGTACCCGGCAGGAAGATCTCTGATAGCCTCGCGCTACTCAGGGATACGATCGCCTACGTGCAGGACAGGGGGGTGGACACTTGCCTCATCAGCCTTGACCAGGAGAAGGCATTTGACAGAATATCGCACACCTACATGATGGATGTGCTCTCCAAAATGGGGTTTGGGGAGGGAATTCGCAATTGGATCAAACTGCTCTACACAAACAAATATAGCGCAGTCTCAATCAATGGGTGGGAATCAGAAAAGTTCCAGATCAGATCTGGAGTCAGGCAGGGCTGCCCTCTCTCCTCTGCCCTTTTTGTGTGCTGCATAGAACCCTTTGCCGAGTCCATCAGGAGGGATCCGGGTATAAGAGGAGTGACGATCCCAGGCAGTGGAGGCATGCAAGTCAAGGCCTCCCTGTACATGGACGACGTTGCCGTCTTCTGCTCGGATCCTGCGTCTGTACGCAGGCTCTTAACCACCTGCGACCAGTTTGAACTGGCCTCTGGAGCCAAGGTAAACCGGGGCAAGAGCGAGGCCATGTTCTTTGGGAACTAGGCCGACCGGTCCTTTGTCCCCTTCACTGTCAGGTCCGATTACCTGAAGGTGCTGGGGATATGGTTCGGAGCTGCTGGGGCGTGCACCAAAAACTGGGAGGAGCGCCTAGGAAAGGTAAGACAGAAACTGGGCTGGTGGGAGCAACGCTCCCTCTCCATTGCGGGCAAAACCCTGGTCATCAGGTGTGAGGTACTCTCGGTGCTACTGTACGTGGCGCAGGTCTGGCCCATAACCCGACCCTACGCCACAGCAGTCACCCGGGCCATCTTCAAATTTATCTGGCGATCCAAGATGGACCGTGTCCGAAGGGACACCATGTACAAACCTCTGGAGAAGGGAGGGCGGAACGTACCCAACGCCTCCCTCATCCTGTTGGCCACCTTTGTGTCCAGCTGCATCAAGCTGTGCGTGGACCCCCAGTATGCAAACACCAAGTGTCACTACATACTGAGGTTCTACCTGTCCCCGGTGTTGCGAAGGATGGGCCTGGCCTCATTGCCGCGGAACGCTCCAAGTAGTTGGACCGTACCGTACCACCTGTCCTTTGTGGAAAAGTTTTTGAAGGAAAACACCTTTGACCACAAGGCAATGAAGCAGTGGTCAGCACGTAATGTCCTCGAGGCCCTCAGGGAAAAGGAGACCGTGGAGGACGTTGGATGGTTCCCTGAGCAGACTGCCAGAGTCATCTGGCAGAACGCCTCATCACCAGAACTTTCAAACAAGCACCAAGACCTAGCTTGGCTGGTGGTGAGAAAGGCCCTCCCTGTCAGATTCTTCATGCACACCCGAAGGCTCTGCACCAATGCACGCTGCCCTCGGAGTGGCTGTGGCGGAAATGAGACGGTCACACACCTCCTTGTGGAATGTGCCTTTGCAAAGAAGGTCTGGAGAGAGATGCAGTGGTATTTGTCAAGGTTTATCCCAAACAGATCTGTGACACAGGACTCTGTGCTCTACGGACTGTTTCCAGGGACACACACCGAGACAAATATCAACTGCTGCTGGAAGGTCATCAACTCGGTAAAAGACGCTCTTTGGTCTGCCCGAAACTTGCTGATCTTCCAGTGCAAAGAATTGTCCTCGACCGAGTGTTGCAGACTGGCACATTCCAAGGTCCAGGACTACGTGCTGAGGGACGCACTCAAGCTTGGGGCAGCTGCCGCCAAGGCGCAATGGGGAAAGACCACTGTGTAAAGTCTTTCCAGCAAATGTACACCGAGGGGCGCGTAACAGTGTAAAGCCCGTCGGTCTGGGCAACCAACACTCCAATGTATAAAACAAACATGACAATGTAAATATTTAAGAAGGAATTGTAATGTAAAGAGTGATATGTGTCTGACAATATCAAAATTGAATGAAAGAAAGTCAAGGCAACATGTAACCCTGCCGGAAATGTACAGTCAAGACAATTTGAAATGTTTCTGTAATGCTCATGATAAATTTTTATGAATAAAGTATATTTTTTTGGGAAAAAAAAAAAAAAAAAAAAAAAAAAAAAAATCTGTTCTTATCAGTTTAATATCTGATACGTCCCTTATCTGGGGACCATATATTAAATTGATTTTTGGAGCAGGGAGATGGAATAGGGGCTTGCTCTGTCCACTCCACGCATCGACCTGGTATTGCAGTATCTCCAGCAACGGTGCACACCACCCCTTCATGGGGAATTTCAAACTCAAAAAACAGCTCAAACACATACAAATATACACTTTATTCACACTTCTTCCAGCACACAACAAAATGCTTCGGCAACTGGCTGCTGCTACTCACCTTCTACCTGGCCCCGGGGGTGTCATCAAGAATGACCAAACGCATCTTACAAGCACAACGGCGAAAGGGAACTCATTCGAAATTCACCACCCATTTCACTCTTCAATGTGCATTACTCGGCTTCTCGGCCTTTTGGCTAAGATCAAGTGTAGTCTCATTTGATCGAGGGAAGCTGAGGATTTCGATGACGATCGTGGATTGGAGAACTCGGAGGGATTGAAGTCGTCAAAGAAGAAACGTTTGGAGCTTGGCTGCTATTGGTGGATCTACATGCTGGCCTAAACCTCGGGTTTAGGCCTAACGCCGATACAGTTTCACACCCAACGTACGAGCTATGGATGCAGCTGCATCCCGACCACCAGGCTGGGGCGTGCGAAACACTGTCCGAGTCACAGTGAAGAAAACGGATGGAGAGTCACCTTTGGACCGGAAACACTTCGTGAAGAAGGTGCTGCTCGAGTGCTGTGGGTTTAAAGCAACAGAGATCTTCTGCTTGCAAAACTTCCCCAAGAATGGTTTCTTTGATGTCACCTTCAAGAGCGTCGCAGCGTGCATCAAATTCTTGAACGTCTTCAAGGAAAAAGGTAACCAGAGTCCCTTGTCGATCCTGACTGCGGAGCCTCTGTTTACGCTACCGGCACAGCGAAATCGGGTTGTTACACTGCACACGTACAACCCCCACGTCCCTGTATCTGATGTGCTCACGTTCCTCGCCAGGTACGCTGAGCTGAAAAGTGACAGCGTGCAAGTGAAAGACACCTTCGGCATCTGGACAAGTGAGCACCAGGTCAAGGTGACCCTAAGAACGGACAGCAACGGAGCCATCCTGCATCCCCCCTCCAATTTCGCTATTGGAGTAAATCGTGGCTACCTCTACTACGTGGGACAGCCACGTGTATGCCACACCTGTGGCAAAACGGGGCATGTTGCCGCAAACTGCAGTGTGACCTTCTGCAAGAACTGCAGGCAGGAGGGACACATGACTAAGGACTGCAAAGAAGACAAGTGCTGCAACCTGTGTGGGGAGGCCGGCCATCTTTACAGGGCCTGCCCGAAACGCGGGGCGACATACGCTGAAATCATCAGCAGCGGAGTTAAAAAGGCGACCAGAGAGGAGGTGCATACACCCTCCACCGAAAAAGACACCACGGCTCAGAATGAGGAAAAGCAACAAAAGGGCCCCCAACAAAAAGAGGCCCCAGCACCTCCTGACAACCCAACCCCAGCCCCATCTGATGAGGAACACTCAATGGAAGAGGATGGGACAAAGAATAAAGAGCACTTGGAAAACGGGAACAGGGACAAACGTAAGAGGAAACAAAAAAACAAACTAAAGAACCCCCTGAGGGGTAGTGGCAAAAAGCGACACCTCTCAGCCGGCGCACTTAGTGCCGACACCTCATCCGATGAGGGAAAACAGGACAAGAATCGGCCTCAGATAAAGAGGCAAAGCACCAACGTGGAACGGAAGGCACAGACACCCCAGACCACCGACCGGGAAGAAAACAAGGTCACAGACCAACCCCCGATAGCAACGAGCAGCAACAACCCAGGTGAAGACCGGCCTGCAACCCCAACACCTACTGACTGCCATGACGAACGCCAGGGCTACATCACCCCCCCAATGCATCTGAATCAAAATCACGGGGCCAGTACGGACCAGAACAGCTTTCTCAGCCCTGCAACTGTGCTAAAGTTTGCGAGCACCACCGGCATGCTGGGGAACATCGAACAGCTGGAACAGCCAACTGTATAGACTCTGGACTCTTGAGACTGGTAAATCTATCTTTTTTATAATGGGTTTAAAAATTGCATCCATAAATGTGCGAAGCATCAAAGATACTTCGCGGTGTGTAGCCACACTCAACTATTTGGCAAATGTAAAAGCTGACCTACTGTTCCTGCAGGAGTGCGGAATTCCGCACCTCAGCAACTACAGGCGCTGGTCGAGCTGGTGGTCCCACGGGCCATCCATCTGGTCAGGAGGAAATGACTGCCGCTCCTCCGGCCTGGGTATTCTGCTGCGGGGAGGCAACTTCACCATCTCCGACGTTAAGGAGGTGGTGGGCGGGCGCCTCCTCGTAGCAGACGTGAAATACAAAAACACCCCTCTCAGACTTATTAATGTGTACGCCCCGGCCGTAAAAAGTGAGCGGCTGGCAGTTCTTCAGCAACTCCCACTGCTGTTGGCCACCTCCAAGCCGGTCATCCTGGGTGGTGACTTCAACTGCATCATCGATGCGGCTGGACGATCCAGCAATGCCGACAGCAAACTAGACGCTACGTCCAGACTCCTGATGGAAACGGTAAAAGACGCCAAGCTGCTCGACGTCTGCAGCAACCCTGCAGACGGCGCGCAGCGTAGATACACATGGTCACGGCCAGACGGGTCCGTCCGCTCCAGGATAGACTTCTTTTTTGTGTCCCGAGCTTTCACGGTCAGGTCCACCGACGTAACGCCGGTGTTCTTCTCTGACCACTGCCTCCTACTGGCCGACTGCCACCTGCAGGAAGACCAGGGGGTAGGCAGGGGGACGTGGAAGCTAAATGTAAAACTGCTGACCCCTGAGAACATCGAGGAACTCAGGAGGGATTACAAAGGTTGGAGAACCGTGAAACCCCTCTTTGAGGCCCCACATCTCTGGTGGGAAGCAATCAAGGGGAATATCAAGAGGTTTTTCATCCTCAAGGGCGTTCAAAAGGTGAGAGAGAGACGAGGGGTCATGTCCAGGCTCCAGAAAAGTATGCAAAATTTGCTCCAGCTGCAGTCGATGGGGGTGGATGTCAAGGAGGATCTCCAAGAGGTGAAGAGCCAGCAAGCCTCGCTCTACACCTCGGAGGCCTCCAAGGTTATCTTCCGTTCCAGAGTCCGCTCCGTGGAGCAGGACGAAAAGTGCTCACGCTTCTTCTTCCAAAAGGTGCACAGAGACACCTCTGTGATCAGCAGCCTGAAGGAAGAAGATGGCTCTGAAAAGTCATCGCAGTCTGACATCCTGAGGATCAGCCAATCCTTTTATGCCGGACTGTATGACCTGAAGCCAACAGATAGCACTGTTTCCCAGACCTTCCTGTCGACTATCGCGGAGGTCATAGGCGACAGCGAGCTGGAAAACCTGGACAAACCACTAACTCTGGACGAGCTGACAAAGGCCGCCAAGTCCTTCGAGACGAGTAAAACTCCCGGAAGCGACGGCTTACCGGTTGAGTTGTATTCGGCTCTGTGGGACTGGATGGGCCCAGACCTGCTGGAAGTGTACGAGAGTATGCTTCTGGAGGGCAGCATGTCAGAGTCCATGAGGAAAGGCATCATCACCCTCATCTACAAACAGAAGGGGGAAAGGGAAGAAATTCGAAATTGGCGACCCATTTCACTGTTGAATGTGGACTACAAAATTCTAGCAAAGGTCATCGCCAATCGGGTCAGGTCTGCTCTGGAGTCGGTGATCCACCCTGACCAGACCTGTGCTGTACCCGGCAGGAAGATCTCTGATAGCCTCGCGCTACTCAGGGATACGATCGCCTACGTGCAGGACAGGGGGGTGGACACTTGCCTCATCAGCCTTGACCAGGAGAAGGCTTTTGACAGAATATCGCACACCTACATGATGGATGTGCTCTCCAAAATGGGGTTTGGGGAGGGAATTTGCAATTGGATCAAACTGCTCTACACAAACATCTATAGCGCAGTCTCAATCAATGGGTGGGAATCAGAAAAGTTCCAGATCAGATCTGGAGTCAGGCAGGGCTGCCCTCTCTCCTCTGCCCTTTTTGTGTGCTGCATAGAACCTTTTGCCGAGTCCATCAGGAGGGATCCGGGTATAAGAGGAGTGACGATCCCAGGCAGTGGAGGCATGCAAGTCAAGGCCTCCCTGTACATGGACGACGTTGCCGTCTTCTGCTCGGATCCTGCGTCTGTACGCAGGCTCTTAACCACCTGCGACCAGTTTGAACTGGCCTCTGGAGCCAAGGTAAACCGGGGCAAGAGCGAGGCCATGTTCTTTGGGAACTGGGCCGACCGGTCCTTTGTCCCCTTCACTGTCAGGTCAGATTACCTGAAGGTGCTGGGGATATGGTTCGGAGCTGCTGGGGCGTGCACCAAAAACTGGGAGGAGCGCATAGGAAAGGTAAGACAGAAACTGGGCTGGTGGGAGCAACGCTCCCTCTCCATTGCGGGCAAAACCCTGGTCATCAGGTGTGAGGTACTCTCGGTGCTACTGTACGTGGCGCAGGTCTGGCCCATAACCCGACCCTACGCTACAGCAGTCACCCGGGCCATCTTCAAATTTATCTGGCGATCCAAGATGGACCGTGTCCGAAGGGACACCATGTACAAACCTCTGGAGAAGGGAGGGCGGAACGTACCCAACGCCTCCCTCATCCTGTTGGCCACCTTTGTGTCCAGCTGCATCAAGCTGTGCGTGGACCCCCAGTATGCAAACACCAAGTGTCACTACATACTGAGGTTCTACCTGTTCCCGGTGTTGCGAAGGATGGGCCTGGCCTCATTGCCGCGGAACGCTCCAAGTAGTTGGACCGTACCGTACCACCTGTCCTTTGTGGAAAAGTTTTTGAAGGAAAACACCTTTGACCACAAGGCAATGAAGCAGTGGTCAGCACGTAATGTCCTCGAGGCCCTCAGGGAAAAGGAGACCGTGGAGGACGTTGGATGGTTCCCTGAGCAGACTGCCAGAGTCATCTGGCAGAACGCCTCATCACCAGAACTTTCAAACAAGCACCAAGACCTAGCTTGGCTGGTGGTGAGAAAGGCCCTCCCTGTCAGATTCTTCATGCACACCCGAAGGCTCTGCACCAATGCACGCTGCCCTCGGAGTGGCTGTGGGGGAAATGAGACGGTCACACACCTCCTTGTGGAATGTGCCTTTGCAAAGAAGGTCTGGAGAGAGATGCAGTGGTATTTGTCAAGGTTTATCCCAAACAGATCTGTGACACAGGACTCTGTGCTCTACGGACTGTTTCCAGGGACACACACCGAGACAAATATCAACTGCTGCTGGAAGGTCATCAACTCGGTAAAAGACGCTCTTTGGTCTGCCCGAAACTTGCTGATCTTCCAGTGCAAAGAATTGTCCTCGACTGAGTGTTGCAGACTGGCACATTCCAAGGTCCAGGACTACGTGCTGAGGGACGCACTCAAGCTTGGGGCAGCTGCCGCCAAGGCGCAATGGGGAAAGACCACAGTGTAAAGTCTTTCCAGCAAATGTACACCGAGGGGCGCGTAACAGTGTAAAGCCCCTCGGTCTGGGCAACCAACACTCCAATGTATAAAACAAACATGACAATGTAAATATTTAAGAAGGAATTGTAATGTAAAGAGTGATATGTGTATGACAATATCAAAATTGAATGAAAGAAAGTCAAGGCAACATGTAACCCTGCCGGAAATGTACAGTCAAGACAATTTGAAATGTTTCTGTAATGCTCATGATAAATTTTTATGAATAAAGTATATTTTTTTGAAAAAAAAAAAAAAAAAAAAAAAATCTGTTCTTATCAGTTTAATATCTGATACGTCCCTTATCTGGGGACCATATATTAAATTGATTTTTGGAGCAGGGAGATGGAATAGGGGCTTGCTCCGTCCACTCCACGCATCGACCTGGTATTGCAGTATCTCCAGCAACGGTGCACACCACCCCTTCATGGGGAATTTCAAACTCAAAAAACAGCTCAAACACATACAAATATACACTTTATTCACTTCTTTCAGCACACAACAAAATGCTTCGGCAACTGGCTGCTGCTACTTACCTTCTACCTGGCCCCGGTGTCATGAAGAATGACCAAACGCATCTTACAAGCACAACGGCGAAAGGGAACTCATTCGAAATTGACCACCCATTTCACTCTTCAATGTGCATTACTCGGCTTCTCGGCCTTTTGCCTAAGATCAAGTGTAGTCTCATTTGATCGAGAGAAGCTGAGGATTTCCATGTCGATCGTGGATTGGAGAACTCGGAGGGATTGAAGTCGTCAAAGAGGAAACGTTTGGAGCTTGGCTGCTATTGGTGGATCTACATGCTGGCCTAAACCTCGGGTTTAGGCCTAACGCCGATACAGTTTCACACCCAACGTCCGAGCTATGGATGCAGCTGCATCCCGACCACCAGGCTGGGGAGTGCGAAACACTGTCCGAGTCACAGTGAAGAAAACGGAGGGAGAGTCACCTTCGGACCGGAAACACTTCGTGAAGTGGGTGCTGCTTGAGTGTTGTGGGTTTAAAGCAACAGAGATCTTCTGCTTGCAAAACTTCCCCAAGAATGGTTTCTTTGATGTCACCTTCAAGAGCGTCGCAGCGTGCATCAAATTCTTGAACGTCTTCAAGGAAAAAGGTAACCAGAGTCCCTTGTCGATCCTGACTGCGGAGCCTCTGTTTACGCTACCGGCACAGCGAAATCGGGTTGTTACACTGCACACGTACAACCCCCACGTCCCTGTATCTGATGTGCTCACGTTCCTCGCCAGGTACGCTGAGCTGAAAAGTGACAGCGTGCAAGTGAAAGACACCTTCGGCATCTGGACAAGTGAGCACCAGGTCAAGGTGACCCTAAGAACGGACAGCAACGGAGCCATCCTGCATCCCCCCTCCAATTTCGCTATTGGAGTAAATCGTGGCTACCTCTACTACGTGGGACAGCCACGAGTATGCCACACCTGTGGCAAAACGGGGCATGTTGCCGCAAACTGCAGTGTGACCTTCTGCAAGAACTGCAGGCAGGAGGGACACATGACTAAGGACTGCAAAGAAGACAAGTGCTGCAACCTGTGTGGGGAGGCCGGCCATCTTTACAGGGCCTGCCCGAAACGCGGGGCGACATACGCTCAAATCATCAGCAGCGGAGTTAAAAAGGCGACCAGAGAGGAGGTGCATACACCCTCCACCGAAAAAGACACCACGGCTCAGAATGAGGAAAAGCAACAAAAGGGCCCCCAACAAAAAGAAGAGGCCCCAGCACCTCCTGACAACCCAACCCCAGCCCCATCTGATGAGGAACACTCAATGGAAGAGGAAGAGGATGGGACAAAGAATAAAGAGCCCTGGGAAACAGTGAACAGGGACAAACGAAAGCGGAAACAAAAAAACAAACTGAAGAACCCCCCGAGGGGTAGTGGCAAAAAGCGACACCTCTCAGCCGGCGCACTTAGCGCCGACACCTCATCCGATGAGGGAAAACAGGACAAGAATCGGCCTCAAATAAAGAGGCAAAGCACCAACGTGGAACGGAAGGCACAGACCCCCCAGACCACCGACCGGGAAGGAAACAAGGTCACAGACCAACCCCCGATAGTAACGAGCAGCAACAACCCAGGTGAAGACCGGCCTGCAACCCCAACACCTACTGACTGCCATGACGAACGCCAGGGCTACATCACCCCCCCAATGCATCTGCATCAAAATCACGGGGCCAGTACGGACCAGAACAGCTTTCTCAGCCCTGCAACTGTGCTAAAGTTTGCGAGCACCACCGGCATGCTGGGGAACATCGAACAGCTGGAACAGCCAACTGTATAGACTCTGGACTCTTGAGACTGGTAAATCTATCTTTTTTATAATGGGTTTAAAAATTGCATCCATAAATGTGCGAAGCATCAAAGATACTTCGCGGTGTGTAGCCACACTCAACTATTTGGCAAATGTAAAAGCTGACCTACTGTTCCTGCAGGAGTGCGGAATTCCGCACCTCAGCAACTACAGGCGCTGGTCGAGCTGGTGGTCCCACGGGCCATCCATCTGGTCAGGAGGAAATGACTGCCGCTCCTCCGGCCTGGGTATTCTGCTGCGGGGAGGCAACTTCACCATCTCCGACGTTAAGGAGGTGGTGGGCGGGCGCCTCCTCGTAGCAGACGTGAAATACAAAAACACCCCTCTCAGACTTATTAATGTGTACGCCCCGGCCGTAAAAAGTGAGCGGCTGGCAGTTCTTCAGCAACTCCCACTGCTGTTGGCCACCTCCAAGCCGGTCATCCTGGGTGGTGACTTCAACTGCATCATCGATGCGGCTGGACGATCCAGCAATGCCGACAGCAAACTAGACGCTACGTCCAGACTCCTGATGGAAACGGTAAAAGACGCCAAGCTGCTCGACGTCTGCAGCAACCCTGCAGACGGCGCGCAGCGTAGATACACATGGTCACGGCCAGACGGGTCCGTCCGCTCCAGGATAGACTTCTTTTTTGTGTCCCGAGCTTTCACGGTCAGGTCCACCGACGTAACGCCGGTGTTCTTCTCTGACCACTGCCTCCTACTGGCCGACTGCCACCTGCAGGAAGACCAGGGGGTAGGCAGGGGGACGTGGAAGCTAAATGTAAAACTGCTGACCCCTGAGAACATCGAGGAACTCAGGAGGGATTACAAAGGTTGGAGAACCGTGAAACCCCTCTTTGAGGCCCCACATCTCTGGTGGGAAGCAATCAAGGGGAATATCAAGAGGTTTTTCATCCTCAAGGGCGTTCAAAAGGTGAGAGAGAGACGAGGGGTCATGTCCAGGCTCCAGAAAAGTATGCAAAATTTGCTCCAGCTGCAGTCGATGGGGGTGGATGTCAAGGAGGATCTCCAAGAGGTGAAGAGCCAGCAAGCCTCGCTCTACACCTCGGAGGCCTCCAAGGTTATCTTCCGTTCCAGAGTCCGCTCCGTGGAGCAGGACGAAAAGTGCTCACGCTTCTTCTTCCAAAAGGTGCACAGAGACACCTCTGTGATCAGCAGCCTGAAGGAAGAAGATGGCTCTGAAAAGTCATCGCAGTCTGACATCCTGAGGATCAGCCAATCCTTTTATGCCGGACTGTATGACCTGAAGCCAACAGATAGCACTGTTTCCCAGACCTTCCTGTCGACTATCGCGGAGGTCATAGGCGACAGCGAGCTGGAAAACCTGGACAAACCACTAACTCTGGACGAGCTGACAAAGGCCGCCAAGTCCTTCGAGACGAGTAAAACTCCCGGAAGCGACGGCTTACCGGTTGAGTTGTATTCGGCTCTGTGGGACTGGATGGGCCCAGACCTGCTGGAAGTGTACGAGAGTATGCTTCTGGAGGGCAGCATGTCAGAGTCCATGAGGAAAGGCATCATCACCCTCATCTACAAACAGAAGGGGGAAAGGGAAGAAATTCGAAATTGGCGACCCATTTCACTGTTGAATGTGGACTACAAAATTCTAGCAAAGGTCATCGCCAATCGGGTCAGGTCTGCTCTGGAGTCGGTGATCCACCCTGACCAGACCTGTGCTGTACCCGGCAGGAAGATCTCTGATAGCCTCGCGCTACTCAGGGATACGATCGCCTACGTGCAGGACAGGGGGGTGGACACTTGCCTCATCAGCCTTGACCAGGAGAAGGCTTTTGACAGAATATCGCACACCTACATGATGGATGTGCTCTCCAAAATGGGGTTTGGGGAGGGAATTCGCAATTGGATCAAACTGCTCTACACAAACATCTATAGCGCAGTCTCAATCAATGGGTGGGAATCAGAAAAGTTCCAGATCAGATCTGGAGTCAGGCAGGGCTGCCCTCTCTCCTCTGCCCTTTTTGTGTGCTGCATAGAACCTTTTGCCGAGTCCATCAGGAGGGATCCGGGTATAAGAGGAGTGACGATCCCAGGCAGTGGAGGCATGCAAGTCAAGGCCTCCCTGTACATGGACGACGTTGCCGTCTTCTGCTCGGATCCTGCGTCTGTACGCAGGCTCTTAACCACCTGCGACCAGTTTGAACTGGCCTCTGGAGCCAAGGTAAACCGGGGCAAGAGCGAGGCCATGTTCTTTGGGAACTGGGCCGACCGGTCCTTTGTCCCCTTCACTGTCAGGTCAGATTACCTGAAGGTGCTGGGGATATGGTTCGGAGCTGCTGGGGCGTGCACCAAAAACTGGGAGGAGCGCATAGGAAAGGTAAGACAGAAACTGGGCTGGTGGGAGCAACGCTCCCTCTCCATTGCGGGCAAAACCCTGGTCATCAGGTGTGAGGTACTCTCGGTGCTACTGTACGTGGCGCAGGTCTGGCCCATAACCCGACCCTACGCTACAGCAGTCACCCGGGCCATCTTCAAATTTATCTGGCGATCCAAGATGGACCGTGTCCGAAGGGACACCATGTACAAACCTCTGGAGAAGGGAGGGCGGAACGTACCCAACGCCTCCCTCATCCTGTTGGCCACCTTTGTGTCCAGCTGCATCAAGCTGTGCGTGGACCCCCAGTATGCAAACACCAAGTGTCACTACATACTGAGGTTCTACCTGTTCCCGGTGTTGCGAAGGATGGGCCTGGCCTCATTGCCGCGGAACGCTCCAAGTAGTTGGACCGTACCGTACCACCTGTCCTTTGTGGAAAAGTTTTTGAAGGAAAACACCTTTGACCACAAGGCAATGAAGCAGTGGTCAGCACGTAATGTCCTCGAGGCCCTCAGGGAAAAGGAGACCGTGGAGGACGTTGGATGGTTCCCTGAGCAGACTGCCAGAGTCATCTGGCAGAACGCCTCATCACCAGAACTTTCAAACAAGCACCAAGACCTAGCTTGGCTGGTGGTGAGAAAGGCCCTCCCTGTCAGATTCTTCATGCACACCCGAAGGCTCTGCACCAATGCACGCTGCCCTCGGAGTGGCTGTGGGGGAAATGAGACGGTCACACACCTCCTTGTGGAATGTGCCTTTGCAAAGAAGGTCTGGAGAGAGATGCAGTGGTATTTGTCAAGGTTTATCCCAAACAGATCTGTGACACAGGACTCTGTGCTCTACGGACTGTTTCCAGGGACACACACCGAGACAAATATCAACTGCTGCTGGAAGGTCATCAACTCGGTAAAAGACGCTCTTTGGTCTGCCCGAAACTTGCTGATCTTCCAGTGCAAAGAATTGTCCTCGACTGAGTGTTGCAGACTGGCACATTCCAAGGTCCAGGACTACGTGCTGAGGGACGCACTCAAGCTTGGGGCAGCTGCCGCCAAGGCGCAATGGGGAAAGACCACAGTGTAAAGTCTTTCCAGCAAATGTACACCGAGGGGCGCGTAACAGTGTAAAGCCCCTCGGTCTGGGCAACCAACACTCCAATGTATAAAACAAACATGCCACTGTAAATATTTCAGAAGGAATTGTAATGTAAAGAGTGATATGTGTATGACAATAACAAAATTGAATGGAAGAAAGTCAAGGCAACATGTAACCCTGCCGGAAATGTACAGTCAAGACAATTTGAAATGTTTCTGTAATGCTCATGATAAATTTTTATGAATAAAGTATATTTTTTTGAGAAAAAAAAAAAAAAAAAAAAAATCTGTTCTTATCAGTTTAATATCTGATACGTCCCTTATCTGGGGACCATATATTAAATTGATTTTTGGAGCAGGGAGATGGAATAGGGGCTTGCTCCGTCCACTCCACGCATCGACCTGGTATTGCAGTATCTCCAGCAACGGTGCACACCACCCCTTGATGGGGAATTTCAAACTCAAAAAACAGATCAAACACATACAAATATACACTTTATTCACTTCTTCCAGCACACATACAAAAAGTATATTAAATTGATGCGCTAAGCGTCAAGAACCACAAAGACATGTGAGACTTTAACTCAGGCTGAACAGGTAGCATCTCTAGCAGGGCAGCGTTTCCTGGGGTGTTTTGCCTGGCCACAAAAATAACACTGGGGCCCAGGCATTTTTACTGCTGGAGTGGCTGGGTGGGCCGTGACTTGCAGGGGTTGTTGCTGGGAGGTAGCGGCCACGTAGGGAGCGTGGACAGGAGCAAAGGAAGTTTGTGCAGGCGTGTAGGACGCATTATTGTCGTAGGCTGCCTGTTGGGCCTCTGCCATAGTGACTGCCGTGTCCAGAGTCAGGGTAGTTTGTGTCAGAAGGAGTTGGCGAATCGGGACGGAAGCAATGCCAGCTACAAAGGCATCAAGCGCCAGGGCCTCAGTGTTCTGCTCAGCGGAGACTGCTGGCGCGTTGCAGGTGAGCGCGAGGGCACGGAGGTCCCGAACAAACACGGATAGGGGTTCACCCGGCTGCTGGTGCCGGGAGGCGAGGCGGTGGCGGGCGTAAATAGAATTAACAGTTCGTGCATACCGGCTTTTGAGCTTCACGATGGCATCGGCATAGGTCGTTGTTCCCGTGATGAGGTCGAAAAGCCCGTAGTCGAGCCGTGAGCACAGGAGATTGAGTCGGTCGGCGTCCGTTTTGGCGAAGGCGGAGGATGCTTCCAGGTAGGCCTCGAAACACCGGAGCCAGCAGTTGAAAAGGTGATCTGCGCGTGGAGCGTGGGGGTCGAGCGAGAGCTTGTCGGGTTTCAGAGCAGCCTCCATTATAACTGTAATATCACACACCTACATGATGGATGTGCTCTCCAAAATGGGGTTTGGGGAGGGAATTCGCAATTGGGTCAAACTGCTCTACACAAACATCTATAGCGCAGTCTCAATCAATGGGTGGGAATCAGAAAAGTTCCAAATCAAATCTGGAGTCAGGCAGGGCTGCCCTCTCTCCTCTGCCCTTTTTGTGTGCTGCATAGAACCTTTTGCCGAGTCCATCAGGAGGGATCCGGGCATAAGAGGAGTGACGATCCCAGGCAGTGGAGGCATGCAAGTCAAGGCCTCCCTGTACATGGACGACGTTGCCGTCTTCTGCTCGGATCCTGCGTCTGTACGCAGGCTCTTGACCACCTGCGACCAGTTTGAACTGGCCTCTGGAGCCAAGGTAAACCGGGGCAAGAGCGAGGCCATGTTCTTTGGGAACTGGGCCGACCGGTCCTTTGTCCCCTTCACTGTCAGGTCCGATTACCTGAAGGTGCTGGGGATATGGTTCGGAGCTGCTGGGGCGTGCACCAAAAACTGGGAGGAGCGCATAGGAAAGGTAAGACAGAAACTGGGCTGGTGGGAGCAACGCTCCCTCTCCATTGCGGGCAAAACCCTGGTCATCAGGTGTGAGGTACTCTCGGTGCTACTGTACGTGGCGCAGGTCTGGCCCATAACCCGACCCTACGCCACAGCAGTCACCCGGGCCATCTTCAAATTTATCTGGCGATCCAAGATGGACCGTGTCCGAAGGGACACCATGTACAAACCTCTGGAGAAGGGAGGGCGGAACGTACCCAACGCCTCCCTCATCCTGTTGGCCACCTTTGTGTCCAGCTGCATCAAGCTGTGCGTGGACCCCCAGTATGCAAACACCAAGTGTCACTACATACTGAGGTTCTACCTGTCCCCGGTGTTGCGAAGGATGGGCCTGGCCTCATTGCCGCGGAACGCTCCAAGTAGTTGGACCGTACCGTACCACCTGTCCTTTGTGGAAAAGTTTTTGAAGGAAAACACCTTTGACCACAAGGCAATGAAGCAGTGGTCAGCACGTAATGTCCTCGAGGCCCTCAGGGAAAAGGAGACCGTGGAGGACGTTGGATGGTTCCCTGAGCAGACTGCCAGAGTCATCTGGCAGAACGCCTCATCACCAGAACTTTCAAACAAGCACCAAGACCTAGCTTGGCTGGTGGTGAGAAGGGCCCTCCCTGTCAGATTCTTCATGCACACCCGAAGGCTCTGCACGCTGCCCTCGGAGTGGCTGTGGGGGAAATGAGACGGTCACACACCTCCTTGTGGAATGTGCCTTTGCAAAGAAGGTCTGGAGAGAGATGCAGTGGTATTTGTCAAGGTTTATCCCAAACAGATCTGTGACACAGGACTCTGTGCTCTACGGACTGTTGCCAGGGACACACACCGAGACAAATATCAACTGCAGCTGGAAGGTCATCAACTCGGTAAAAGACGCTCTTTGGTCTGCCCGAAACTTGCTGATCTTCCAGTGCAAAGAATTGTCCTCGACCGAGTGTTGCAGACTGGCACATTCCAAGGTCCAGGACTACGTGCTGAGGGACGCACTCAAGCTTGGGGCAGCTGCCGCCAAGGCGCAATGGGGAAAGACCACTGTGTAAAGTCTTTCCAGCAAATGTACACCGAGGGGCGCGTAACAGTGTAAAGCTCCTCGGTCTGGGCAACCAACACTCCAATGTATAAAACAAACATGCCACTGTAAATATTTAAGAAGGAATGGTAATGTAAAGAGTGATATGTGTACGACAATATCAAAATTGAATGGAAGAAAGTCAAGGCAACATGTAACCCTGCCGGAAATGTACAGTCAAGACAATTTGAAATGTTTCTGTAACGCTCATGATAAATTTTTATGAATAAAGTATATTTTTTTGAAAAAAAAAAAAAATCTGTTCTTATCAGTTTAAAGAACTTAAAGAAGGAATTGTAATGTAAAGAGTGATATGTGTATGACAATATCAAGATTGAATGAAAGAAAGTCAAGGCAACATGTAACCCTGCCGGAAATGTACAGTCAAGACAATTTGAAATGTTTCTGTAATGCTCATGATAAATTTTTATGAATAAAGTATATTTTTTTGAAAAAAAAAATAAAAAATCTGTTCTTATCAGTTTAATATCTGATATGTCCCTTATCTGGGGACCATATATTAAATTGATTTTTGGAGCAGGGAGATGGAATAGGGGCTTGCTCCGTCCACTCCACGCATCGACCTGGTATTGCAGTATCTCCAGCAACGGTGCACACCACCCCTTCATGGGGAATTTCAAACTCAAAAAACAGCTCAAACACATACAAATATACACTTTAATCACTTCTTCCAGCACACAACAAAATGCTTCAGCAAGTGGCTGCTGCTACTTACCTTCTACCTGGCCCCGGTGTCATGAAGAATGACCAAACGCATCTTACAAGCACAACGGCGAAAGGGAACTCATTCGAAATTGACCACCCATTTCACTCTTGAATGTGCATTACTCGGCTTCTCGGCCTTTTTCCTAAGATCAAGTGTCGTCTCATTTGATCGAGTGAAGCTGAGGATTTCGATGTCGATCGTGGATTGGACAACTCGGAGGGATTGAAGTCGTCAAAGAGGAAACGTTTGGAGCTTGGCTGCTATTGGTGGATCTACATGCTGGCCTAAACCTCGGGTTTAGGCCTAACGCCGATACAGTTTCACACCCAACGTACGAGCTATGGATGCAGCTGCATCCCGACCACCAGGCTGGGGCGTGCGAAACACTGTCCGAGTCACAGTGAAGAAAACGGATGGAGAGTCACCTTTGGACCGGAAACACTTCGTGAAGAAGGTGCTGCTCGAGTGCTGTGGGTTTAAAGCAACAGAGATCTTCTGCTTGCAAAACTTCCCCAAGAATGGTTTCTTTGATGTCACCTTCAAGAGCGTCGCAGCGTGCATCAAATTCTTGAACGTCTTCAAGGAAAAAGGTAACCAGAGTCCCTTGTCGATCCTGACTGCGGAACCTCTGTTTACGCTACCGGCACAGCGAAATCGGGTTGTTACACTGCACACGTACAACCCCCACGTCCCTGTGCCTGATGTGCTCACGTTCCTCGCCAGGTACGCTGAGCTGAAAAGTGACAGCGTGCAAGTGAAAGACACCTTCGGCATCTGGACAAGTGAGCACCAGGTCAAGGTGACCCTAAGAACGGACAGCAACGGAGCCATCCTGCATCCCCCCTCCAATTTCGCTATTGGAGTAAATCGTGGCTACCTCTACTACGTGGGACAGCCACGAGTATGCCACGCATGTGGCAAAACGGGGCATGTTGCCGCAAACTGCAGTGTGACCTTCTGCAAGAACTGCAGGCAGGAGGGACACATGACTAAGGACTGCAAGGAAGACAAGTGCTGCAACCTGTGTGGGGAGGCCGGCCATCTTTACAGGGCCTGCCCGAAACGCGGGGCGACATACGCACAGATCATCAGCAGCGGAGTCAAAAAGGCGACCAGAGAGGAGGTGCATACACCCTCCACCGAAAAAGACACCATGGTTCAGAATGAGGAAAAGCAACAGAAGGGCCCCCAACAAAAAGAGGAGGCCCCAGCACCTCCTGACAACCCAACCCCAGCCCCATCTGATGAGGAACACTCAATGGAAGAGGAAGAGGATGGGACAAAGAATAAAGAGCCCTGGGAAACCGTGAACAGGGACAAACGTAAGAGGAAACAAAAAAACAAACTGAAGAACCCCGAGGGGTAGTGGCAAAAAGCGACACCTCTCAGCCGGCGCACTTAGCGCCGACACCTCATCCGATGAGGGAAAACAGGACAAGAATCGGCCTCAAATAAAGAGGCAAAGCACCGACGTGGAACGGAAGGCACAGACCCCCCAGACCACCGACCGGGAAGAAAACAAGGTCACAGACCAACCCCCGATAGCAACGAGCAGCAATAACCCAGGTGAAGACCGGCCTGCAACCCCAACACCTACTGACTGCCACGACGAACCCCAGGGCTACACCACCCCCCCAATGCATCTGCATCAAAATCACGGGGCCAGTACGGACCAGAACAGTTTTCTCAGCCCTGCAACTGTGCTAAAGTTTGCGAGCACCACCGGCATGCTGGGGAACATTCAACAGCTGGAACAGCCAACTGTATAGACTCTGGACTCTTGAGATTGGTAAATCTATCTTTTCTTAATGGGTTTAAAAATTGCATCCATAAATGTGCGAAGCATCAAAGATACTTCGCGGTGTGTAGCCACACTCAACTATTTGGCAAATGTAAAAGCTGACCTACTGTTCCTGCAGGAGTGCGGAATTCCGCACCTCAGCAACTACAGGCGCTGGTCGAGTTGGTGGTCCCACGGGCCATCCATCTGGTCAGGAGGAAACGACTGCCGCTCCTCCGGCCTGGGTATTCTGCTGCGGGGAGGCAACTTCACCATCTCCGACGTTAAGGAGGTGGTGGGCGGGCGCCTCCTCGTAGCAGACGTGAAATACAAAAACACCCCTCTCAGACTTATTAATGTGTACGCCCCGGCCGTAAAAAGTGAGCGGCTGGCAGTTCTTCAGCAACTCCCACTGCTGTTGGCCACCTCCAAGCCGGTCATCCTGGGTGGTGACTTCAACTGCATCATCGATGCGGCTGGACGATCCAGCAAAGCCGACAGCAAACTAGACGCTACGTCCAGACTCCTGATGGAAACGGTAAAAGACGCCAAGCTGCTCGACGTCTGCAGCAACCCTGCAGACGGCGCGCAGCGTAGATACACATGGTCACGGCCAGACGGGTCCGTCCGCTCCAGGATAGACTTCTTTTTTGTGTCCCGAGCTTTCACGGTCAGGTCCACCGACGTAACGCCGGTGTTCTTCTCTGACCACTGCCTCCTACTGGCCGACTGCCACCTGCAGGAAGACCAGGGGGTAGGCAGGGGGACGTGGAAGCTAAATGTAAAACTGCTGACCCCTGAGAACATCGAGGAACTCAGGAGGGATTACAAAGGTTGGAGAACTGTGAAACCCCTCTTTGAGGCCCCACATCTCTGGTGGGAAGCAATCAAGGGGAATATCAAGAGGTTTTTCATCCTCAAGGGCGTTCAGAAGGTGAGAGAGAGACGAGGGGTCATGTCCAGGCTCCAGAAAAGTATGCAAAATTTGCTCCAGCTGCAGTCGATGGGGGTGGATGTCAAGGAGGATCTCCAAGAGGTGAAGAGCCAGCAAGCCTCGCTCTACACCTCGGAGGCCTCCAAGGTTATCTTCCGTTCCAGAGTCCGCTCCGTGGAGCAGGACGAAAAGTGCTCACGCTTCTTCTTCCAAAAGGTGCACAGAGAGACCTCTGTGATCAGCAGCCTGAAGGAAGAAGATGGCTCTGAAAAGTCATCGCGGTCTGACATCCTGAGGATCAGCCAATCCTTTTATGCCGGACTGTATGACCTGAAGCCAACAGATAGCACTGTTTCCCAGACCTTCCTGTCGACTATCACGGAGGTCATAGGCGACAGCGAGCTGGAAAACCTGGACAAACCACTAACTCTGGACGAGCTGACAAAGGCCGCCAAGTCCTTCGAGACGAGTAAAACTCCCGGAAGCGACGGCTTACCGGTTGAGTTGTATTCGGCTCTGTGGGACTGGATGGGCCCAGACCTGCTGGAAGTGTACGAGAGCATGCTTCTGGAAGGCAGCATGTCAGAGTCCATGAGGAAGGGCATCATCACCCTCATCTACAAGCAGAAGGGGGAAAGGGAAGAAATTCGAAATTGGCGACCCATTTCACTGTTGAATGTGGACTACAAAATTCTAGCAAAGGTCATCGCCAATCGGGTCAGGTCTGCTCTGGAGTCGGTGATCCACCCTGACCAGACCTGTGCTGTACCCGGCAGGAAGATCTCTGATAGCCTCGCGCTACTCAGGGATACGATCGCCTACGTGCAGGACAGGGGGGTGGACACTTGCCTCATCAGCCTTGACCAGGAGAAGGCTTTTGACAGAATATCGCACACCTACATGATGGATGTGCTCTCCAAAATGGGGTTTGGGGAGGGAATTCGCAATTGGATCAAACTGCTCTACACAAACATCTATAGCGCAGTCTCAATCAATGGGTGGGAATCAGAAAAGTTCCAGATCAGATCTGGAGTCAGGCAGGGCTGCCCTCTCTCCTCTGCCCTTTTTGTGTGCTGCATAGAACCTTTTGCCGAGTCCATCAGGAGGGATCCGGGTATAAGAGGAGTGACGATCCCAGGCAGTGGAGGCATGCAAATCAAGGCCTCCCTGTACATGGACGACGTTGCCGTCTTCTGCTCGGATCCTGCGTCTGTACGCAGGCTCTTAACCACCTGCGACCAGTTTGAACTGGCCTCTGGAGCCAAGGTAAACCGGGGCAAGAGCGAGGCCATGTTCTTTGGGAACTGGGCCGACCGGTCCTTTGTCCCCTTCACTGTCAGGTCAGATTACCTGAAGGTGCTGGGGATATGGTTCGGAGCTGCTGGGGCGTGCACCAAAAACTGGGAGGAGCGCATAGGAAAGGTAAGACAGAAACTGGGCTGGTGGGAGCAACGCTCCCTCTCCATTGCGGGCAAAACCCTGGTCATCAGGTGTGAGGTACTCTCGGTGCTACTGTACGTGGCGCAGGTCTGGCCCATAACCCGACCCTGCGCCACAGCAGTCACCCGGGCCATCTTCAAATTTATCTGGCGATCCAAGATGGACCGTGTCCGAAGGGACACCATGTACAAACCTCTGGAGAAAGGAGGGCGGAACGTACCCAACGCCTCCCTCATCCTGTTGGCCACCTTTGTGTCCAGCTGCATCAAGCTGTGCGTGGACCCCCAGTATGCAAACACCAAGTGTCACTACATACTGAGGTTCTACCTGTCCCCGGTGTTACGAAGGATGGGCCTGGCCTCATTGCCGCGGAACGCTCCAAGTAGTTGGACCGTACCGTACCACCTGTCCTTCGTGGAAAAGTTTTTGAAGAAAAACACCATTGACCACAAGGCAATGAAGCAGTGGTCAGCACGTAATGTCCTCGAGGCCCTCAGGGAAAAGGAGACTGTGGAGGACGTTGGATGGTTCCCTGAGCAGACTGCCAGAGTCATCTGGCAGAACGCCTCATCACCAGAACTTTCAAACAAGCACCAAGACCTAGCTTGGCTGGTGGTGAGAAGGGCCCTCCCTGTCAGATTCTTCATGCACACCCGAAGGCTCTGCACCAATGCACGCTGCCCTCGGAGTGGCTGTGGGGGAAATGAGACGGTCACACACCTCCTTGTGGAATGTGCCTTTGCAAAGAAGGTCTGGAGAGAGATGCAGTGGTATTTGTCAAGGTTTATCCCAAACAGATCTGTGACACAGGACTCTGTGCTCTACGGACTGTTTCCAGGGACACACACCGAGACAAATATCAACTGCTGCTGGAAGGTCATCAACTCGGTGAAAGACGCTCTTTGGTCTGCCCGAAACTTGCTGATCTTCCAGTGCAAAGAATTGTCCTCGACCGAGTGTTGCAGACTGGCACATTCCAAGGTCCAGGACTACGTGCTGAGGGACGCACTCAAGCTTGGGGCAGCTGCCGCCAAGGCGCAATGGGGAAAGACCACTGTGTAAAGTCTTTCCAGCAAATGTACACCGAGGGGCGGGTAACAGTGTAAAGCCCCTCGGTCTGGGCAACCAACACTCCAATGTATAAAACAAACATGACAATGTAAATATTTAAGAAGGAATTGTAACGTAAAGAGTGATATGTGAATAATAATATCAAAATTGAATGAAAGAAAGTCAAGGCAACATGTAACCCTGCCGGAAATGTACAGTCAAGACAATTTGAAATGTTTCTGTAATGCTTATGATAAATTTTTATGAATAAAGTAAATTTTTTTGGAAAAAAAAAAAAAATCTGTTCTTATCAGTTTAATATCTGATACGTCCCTTATCTGGGGACCATATATTAAATTGATTTTTGGAGCAGGGAGATGGAATAGGGGCTTGCTCCGTCCACTCCACGCATCGACCTGGTATTGCAGTATCTCCAGGAACGGTGCACACCACCCCTTCATGGGGAATTTCAAACTTAAAAAACAGATCAAACACATACAAATATACACTTTATTCACAGTTCTTTCAGCACACAACAAAATGCTTCGGCAAGTGGCTGCTGCTACTCAGCTTCTACCTGGCCCCGGTGTCATGAAGAATGACCAAACGCATCTTACAAGCACAACGGCGAAAGGGAACTAATTCTAAATTGACCACCCATTTCACTCTTGAATGTGCATTACTCGGCTTCTCGGCCTTTTGCCTAAGATCAAGTGTAGTCTCATTTGATCGAGAGAAGCTGAGGATTTCCATGTCGATCGTGGATTGGAGAACTCGGAGGGATTGAAGTCGTCAAAGAGGAAACGTTTGGAGCTTGGCTGCTATTGGTGGATCTACATGCTGGCCTAAACCTCGGGTTTAGGCCTAACACCGATACAGTTTCACACCCAACGAACGAGCTATGGATGCAGCTGCATCCCGACCACCAGGCTGGGGAGTGCGAAACACTGTCCGAGTCACAGTGAAGAAAACGGAAGGAGAGTCACCTGTGGACCGGAAACTCTTCGTGAAACGGGTGCTGCTCGAGTGTTGTGGGTTTAAAGCAACAGAGATCTTCTGCTTGCAAAACTTCCCCAACAATGGATATTTTGATGTCACCTTCAAGAGCGTCGCAGCGTGCATCAGATTCTTGAACGTCTTCAAGGAAAAAGGTAATCAGAGTCCCCTGTCGATCCTGACTGCGGAGCCTCTGTTTACGCTACCGTCGCAGCAAAACCGGGTTGTAACACTGCACACGTACAACCCCCACGTCCCCGTGTCTGATGTGCTCACGTTCCTCGCCAGGTACGCTGAGCTGAAAAGTGACAGCGTGCAAGTGAAAGACACCTTCGGCATCTGGACAAGTGAGCACCACATCAAGGTGACTCTAAGAACAGACGGCAGCGGAACCATCCTGCATCCCCCCTCCAGTTTCATTATTGGAGGAAATCGTGGCTACCTCTACTACGTGGGACAGCCACGAGTATGCCACACCTGTGGCAAAACGGGGCATGTTGCCGCAAACTGCAGTGTGACCTTCTGCAAAAACTGCAGGCAGGAGGGACACATGACTAAGGACTGCAAAGAAGACAAGTGCTGCAACCTGTGTGGGGAGGCCGGCCATCTTTACAGGGCCTGCCCGAAACGGGGGGCGACATATGCACAGATCATCAGCAGCGGAGTTAAAAAGGCGACCAGAGAGGAGGTTCATGCACCCCCCACCGAAAAAGACACCACGGCACAGAATGCGGAAAAGCAACAGAAGGGCCCCCAACAAAAAGAGGAGGCCCCAGCACGCCCTGACAACCCAACCCCAGCCTCATCTGATGAGGAACACTCAATGGAAGAGGAAGAGGATGGGACAAAGAATAGAGAGCCCTGGCAAACAGTGAACAGGGACAAACGAAAGAGGAAACAAAAAAACAAACTGAAGAACCCCCCGAGGGGTAGTGGCAAAAAGCGACACCTTTCAGCCAGCGGACTTAATGCCGACACCTCCTCCGATGAGGGAAAACAAGACAAGAATCGGCCTCAAATAAAGAGGCAAAGACTTCCGGGTGCGGCGATGACCAGCTAAGTCGCACGTTTCGGCAGCTCCCGGTGGAACGGACTTTTGGGCTCTTGATAGGAGCCCCAACCGCAAGTTTAACGGCTAAAAACACTGTGCGGTAACCAGAAGGGAATTCCCCCTGGACACGGATGGAAAAAGGAGAGGAAAGTGGCCGGATTGCGGAGGATCCTCTAGAGCAGCGGCAAGGAAGGCAAGCACAAAGCAAGATGGCGTCGGAAGGTGGCCGTCTAGTATGGGGCCCTGACCAACAAGAGTTCCTGCGGCGCTGTGTGGAAGAACTTAAAAAGGAGATGAAGAAGGAGCTGCTGGCCCCGATATTACAGGCGATTGAAGGGCTAAAGGAGGAGCAAAAGACCCAGGAGCAGGAGCTTCGGGTCGTGAAGGCAAAGGTCGCTGAAAATGAAGACGAAATACAGGGCCTGGTGGTGAAGACAGAGACGCACGAGGAACAGCACAAAAGGAGTGTGGAAAGGCTGGAGGTGCTGGAGAATAATGCGAGGAGGAAGAATTTAAGGATTCTTGGTCTTCCCGAAGGTGCAGACGTCGGGACATATGTGAGCACGATGCTTCACTCGTTAATGGGATCGGAGGCCCCGACGGGCCCGTTGGAGGTGGAGGGAGCTTATCGAGTTATGACGTGAAGACCGAGGGCTGGAGAAATACCTTGAGCCATAGTGGTGAGATTTCTCCGATATAATGACAGAGACATGGTCCTCAGATGGGCGAAGAAAACTCGGAGCAGTAGGTGGGAGAATGCGGTGATCCGCGTATATCAAGATTGGAGTGCGGAGGTGGCGAGAAGGAGGGCAAGTTTTAATCGGGCCAAGGCGGTGCTTCACAAAAGGAAGGTCAAATTTGGAATGTTGCAGCCGGCAAGACTGTGGGTCACACACCAAGGGAAGCACCACTACTTTGAGACGGCAGAAGAGGCGTGGACATTTATTGTGGAGGAGAAGCTGCAATAGGCGGGCCAGAAAAAGAACGTTTGGGACAAAGTGGTGGGGTGATTACGTGGGGTGAAGGGGGGGAAAAAGGGGGAAGGGATGATCTCTCAAGTTGTTAATCTTGCGACCCTGTAACTTTTCGCTCTTCCCCATGTCGTGGGGGAGAGGGGGGAGGGAGGATGAGGAATTGTGGGCGCCGGCCATTAGGGGTGGGGCCAAGTGGGAAAGGCGGGCTTTGTTCCCGCGCTATGGTAATCATGGCGGGAACAGGGAAGCAGGAAGAAGGGGGCCTCGCTCAGTGGGGGCCGAGGTCACGGGGGGAAGCAGAGGTCAGCCAGAGTTTGCTGACTTCTGGGAGCAACATGGGGGGTGCAATTACGCTAGAAAAGGATCTAGCGGGGGGGGGGGCCTAACTGGGTTGCTGCTGCTGGGGAGAAGGGGGAGCTGGTATGGGCTTGGGTGGTCGAAGCGGGAGGGCGCCGTCAGGGGGAGATACGGCTACGTGGGAACTGGGTGAGGAGCTGGATTAAAAAAGGGGATGGCTAGTCGACAAGGGGGGGGGGTAAAGAGCCCCCCAACCCGGCTGATCACGTGGAATGTGACAGGGCTGAACGGGCCGATTAAAAGGGCACGGATACTCGCACACCTAATGAAATTAAAGGCAGATGTGGTTATGTTGCAGGAGACGCATTTGAAACTGATAGACCAGGTCAGACTACGCAAAGGATGGGTGGGGCAGGTGTTTCATTCGGGGTTAGACGCAAAGAACAGGGGCGTGGCTATATTAGTGGGGAAACGGGTACGGTTTGAGGCAAAGACCATAGTGGCGGATAGTGGGGGTAGATACGTGATGGTGAGTGGCAGATTGCAAGGGGAGGTGGTGGTTCTAGTGAACGTATATGCCCCGAACTGGGATGATGCCAATTTTATGAGGCGTATGTTGGGACGTATCCCGGACATAGAGGCGGGAAAGTTGGTAATGGGGGGAGACTTCAATACGGTGCTGGACCCAGGGCTGGACAGATCGAGGTCCAGGACCGGGAGGAGGCCGGCTGCAGCTAGGGTGCTCAAGGACTTTATGGAGCAGATGGGAGGAGTAGACCCCTGGAGATTTAGCAGGCCTAGGAGTAAGGAGTTCTCGTTTTTCTCCTATGTCCATAAAGTATATTCACGGATAGACTTTTGTGTTTTGGGAAGGGCGCTGATCCCGAAGGTGACAGGGACGGAGTACACGGCTATAGCTATCTCGGACCACGCTCCACATTGGGTGGACCTGGAGATAGGGGAGGAAAAAGAACAGCACCCGCCCTGGAGAATGGACATGGGATTACTGGCAGATGAGGGGGTATGTTTAAGGGTGAGGGGGTGTATTGAAAGGTACTTGGAGCTTAATGACAATGGGGAGGTTCAGGTGGGAGTGGTCTGGGAGGCACTGAAGGCAGTGGTTAGAGGGGAGCTGATATCTATTAGGGCACATAAAGGAAAGCAGGAGGGTAGGGAAAGGGAGCGGTTGCTGAAAGAACTTTTGAGGGTGGACAGACAATGTGCGGAGGCACCGGAGGAGGGACTGTACAGGGAAAGGCAAAGGCTACATGTAGAATTTGACTTGTTGACTACGGGTAATGCAGAGGCACAATGGAGGAAGGCACAGGGTGTACAGTACGAATATGGGGAGAAGGCGAGCCGGTTGCTGGCCCACCAACTGAGGAAGAGGGGAGCAGCGAGGGTGATAGGGGGGGTGAGATATGAGGAGGGAGAGATGGAGCGGGGAGCGGAGAGAGTGAATGGTGTGTTCAAGGCATTCTACGAAACATTATACAAAGCTCAGCCCCCGGAAGGGAAGGAGAGAATGATGAGCTTTCTGGATCAGCTGGAATTCCCTAAGGTGGAGGAGCAGGAGAGGGCGGGACTGGGAGCACAGATTGAGATGGAGGAGGTAGTGAAAGGGATTGGGAGCATGCAGGCGGGGAAGGCTCCGGGACCAGACGGATTCCCGGTGGAATTTTATAGGAAGTATATGGACTTGCTGGCCCCGCTTCTGACAAGAACCTTTAATGAGGCTAGGGAAAGGGGGCAGTTGCCCCCGACTATGTCAAAGGCAACGATATCGCTCCTCCTAAAGAAGGAAAAAGACCCGCTGCAATGCGGGTCCTATAGGCCCATTTCTCTTTTAAATGTGGATGCTAAGATTCTGGCCAAGGTAACGGCGACGAGGATAGAGGACTGTGTCCCGGGGGTGGTTCATGAGGACCAAACTGGGTTTGTGAAGGGGAGACAGCTGAACACGAACATACGGAGGTTGCTAGGGATAATGATGATGCCCCTGCCAGAGGGGGAAGCGGAGATAGTGGTGGCGATGGATGCCGAGAAAGCATTTGATAGAGTGGAGTGGGATTATCTGTGGGAGGTGCTGAGGAGATTTGGCTTTGGAGATGGGTATATCGGATGGGTACAGTTGCTGTATAGGGCACCGATGGCGAGTGTGGTTACGAATGGACGGGGGTCTGATTATTTCCGGCTTTACAGAGGGACGAGGCAGGGGTGTCCCCTGTCTCCGTTATTGTTTGCACTGCCGATTGAGCCCCTGGCCATAGCACTGAGGGGTTCCAGGAAGTGGAGGGGAGTGTTTAGGGGAGGAGAAGAACACCGGGTATCTTTGTATGCGGATGATTTGTTGTTGTATGTGGTGGACCCGGTGGAGGGGATGCCAGAGATAATGCGGATACTTGGGGAGTTTGGGGATTTTTCGGGGTATAAATTGAACATGGGGAAAAGTGAGTTGTTTGTGGTGTATCCGGGGGAGCAGAGCAGGGAAATAGAGGATTTACCGCTGAGGAAGGTAACAAGAGACTTCCGGTACTTGGGGATTCAGATAGCCAAGAATTGGGGAACCTTACACCGGCTTAATTTAACACGATTGGTGGAACAAATGGAGGAGGACTTCAAGAGATGGGACATGGTGTCCCTGTCACTGGCAGGTAGGGTGCAGGCGGTTAAAATGGTGGTTCTCACGAGATTCCTCTTTGTGTTTCAGTGCCTCCCGGTGATGGTCACGAAGGCTTTTTTTAAGAGAATCGAGAAAAGCATTATGAGTTGTGTGGGGGCCGGGAAGACCCCGAGAGTGAGGAGGGGGTTCTTGCAGTGTAGTAGGGATAGGGGGGGGCTGGCACTACCGAGCCTAAATGATTATTACTGGACCGCCAATATTTCAATGGTGTGTAAGTGGATGGGAGAAGGGGAGGGAGCGGTGTGCAAGAGATTGGAAAGGGCGTCCTGCAAGGGGACCAGCTTACAAGCAATGGTGACGGCACCGTTGCCGTTCTCACCGAAGAAATACACTACAAGCCCGGTGGTGGTGGCAACATTAAAAATTTGGGGGCAGTGGAGACGGCATAGGGGAAGGACGGGAGCCTCGGTGCGGTCCCCGATAAGAAATAACCATAGGTTTGTTCCGGGGAGAATGGATGGGGGATTTGGAGCATGGCAAAGAGCTGGGGTAGTACAATTGAGAGATCTGTTCGTAGATGGGACGTTTGCGAGTCTGGGAGCGCTGACGGAAAAATATGGGTTGCCCCAAGGGAATGCATTTCGGTATATGCAACTGAGGGCTTTTGTGAGGCAACAGGTGAGGGAATTCCCGCAGCTCCCGACGCAGGAGGTGCAGGATAGAGTGATCTCAGAGACATGGGTGGGGGATGGTAGGGTGTCGGATATATACAGGGAAATGAGGGACGAGGGGTAGATCATGGTAGATGAGCTGAAAGGGAAATGGGAAGAGCTGGGGAAGAGATTGAGGAGGGGCTGTGGGCTGAGGCCCTACGTAGGGTAAACCCGTCGTCCTCGTGTGCCAGGCTAAGCCTGATACAATTCAAGGTTCTACACAGGGCGCATATGACTGGAGCACGGCTCAGTAAATTTTTCGGGGTAGAGGATAGGTGTGGGAGATGCTCGCGAAGCCCAGCGAATCACACCCACATGTTCTGGTCATGTCCGGCATTACAGGGGTTCTGGGTGGGGGTGGCGAAGGTGCGTTCGAAGGTGGTGGGGGTCCGGGTCGAGCCAAGCTGGGGGTTAGCTATATTCGGGTTGCAGAAGAGCCGTGAGTGCAGGAGGCGAAAGAGGCTTATGTTTTGGCCTTTGCGTCCCTAGTAGCCCGGCGAAGGATATTGCTTATGTGGAAGGAAGCCAAACCTCTGGGCGTGGAGACTTGGATAAACGACATGACAGGGTTTATAAAGTTAGAACGGATCAAGTTCGTATTAAGGGGTTCGGCTCAAGGGTTCACCAGGCGGTGGCAACCATTCGTCAACTACCTCACAGAACGATAGAAGGAATGAAAAAGAAAGAAAGACAACAGCACCAAGCCAGGGGGGGAGGGAGGGGGGGGGGGGGCTCTCAGGGATGTCATTGTATATGTATAGACATTTGTTATAGGAAATGTATATTGGACTGTTGGATTGTATCTTTGGAGAGTAACTATTTTTGACAAGGCAGTTGCCATTTAGTTTTGTTTTTGTTTCTGTTTATACATTATTTATTTATTTGTTTAAAACTGGCCACTGTTATTTATATTGTTTTATTGTTGTTTAAATTAAAAACTATGTACTGTTATGTTTGGCCAAAAAATCTTGAATAAAATATATTTTAAAAAAATAAATAAATAAAGAGGCAAAGCACCAACGTGGAACGGGAGGCACAGACCCCCCCAGACCACCGACCGGGAAGAAAACAAGGTCACAGACCTACCCCCGAAAGTAACGAGCAGCAACAACCCAGGCCAAGACCGGCCTGCAACCCCAACACCTACTGACTGCCACAACGAACGCCAGAGCTACACCACCCCCCCCCCCAATGCATCTGCATCAAGTTCACGTGGCCAGTGCGGACCAGAACAGTTTTCTCAACCCTGCAACTGTGCTAAAGTTTGCGAGCACCACCGGCATGCTGGGGAACATCCAACAGCTGGAACAGCCAACTGTATAGACTCTGGACTCTTGAGACTGGTAAATCTACGTTTTTATAATGGGTTTTAAAATTGCATCCAGAAATGTGCGAAGCATCAAAGATACTTCGCGGTGTGTAGCCACACTCAACTATTTAGCAAATGTGAAAGCTGACCTACTGTTCCTGCAGGAGTGCGGAATTCCGCACCTCAGCTACTACAGGCGCTGGTCGAGCTGGTGGTCCCACGGGCCATCCATCTGGTCAGGAGGAAACGACTGCTGCTCCTCCGGCCTGGGTATTCTGCTGCGGGGAGGCAACTTCACCATCTCCGACGTTAAGGAGGTGGTGGGAGGGCGCCTCCTCGTAGCAGACGTGAAATACAAAAACACCCCTCTCAGACTTATTAATGTGTACGCGCCGGCCGTAAAAAGTGAGCGGCTGGCAGTCCTTCAGCAACTCCCACTGTTGTTGGCCACCTCCAAGCCGGTCATCCTGGGCGGTGACTTCAACTGCATCATCGATGCGGCTGGACGATCTGGCAGAGCCGACAGCAAACTAGACGCTACGTCCAGACTCCTGATGGAAACGGTAAAAGACGCCAAGCTGCTCGACGTCTGCAGCAACCCTGCAGACGGAGCGCAGCGTAGATTCACATGGTCACGTCCAGACGGGTCCATCCGCTCCAGGATAGACTTCTTTTTTGTGTCCCGAGCTTTCACGGTCAGGTCCACCGACGTAAGGCCGGTGTTCTTCTCTGACCACTGCCTCCTACTGGCCGACTGCCACCTGCAAGGAAAACCAGGGGGTAGGCAGGGGGACATGGAGGCTAAATGTAAAACTGCTGACCCCTGAGAACCTCGAGGAACTCAGGAGGGATTACAAAGGTTGGAGAACCGTGAAACCCCTCTTTGAGGCCCCACATCTCTGGTGGGAAGCAATCAAGGGGAATTTCAAGAGGTTTTTCATCCTCAAGGGCGTTCAGAAGGTGAGAGAAAGACGAGGGGTCATGTCCAGGCTCCAGAAAAGTATGCAGAATTTGCTCCAGCTGCAGTCGATGGGGGTGGATGTCAAAGGGGATCTCCAAGAGGTGAAGAGCCAGCAAGCCTCGCTCTACACCTCGGAGGCCTCCAAGGTTATCTTCCGTTCCAGAGTCCGCTCCGTGGAGCAGGATGAAAAGTGCTCACGCTTCTTCTTCCAAAAGGTGCACAGAGAGACCTCTGTGATCAGCAGCCTGAAGGAAGAAGATGGCTCTGAAAAGTCATCGCAGTCTGACATCCTGAGGATCAGCCAATCCTTTTATGCCGGACTGTATGACCTGAAGCCAACAGATAGCACTGTTTCCCAGACCTTCCTGTCGACTATCACGGAGGTCATAGGCGGCAGCGAGCTGGAAAACCTGGACAAACCACTAACTCTGGATGAGCTGACAAAGGCCGTCAAGTCCTTCGAGACGAGTAAAACCCCCGGAAGCGACGGCTTACCGGTTGAGTTGTATTTGGCTCTGTGGGACTGGATGGGCCCAGACCTGCTGGAAGTGTACGAGAGTATGCTTCTGGAAGGCAGCATGTCAGAGTCCATGAGGAAAGGCATCATCACCCTCATCTACATGCAGAAGGGGGAAAGGGAAGAAATTCGAAATTGGCGACCCATTTCACTGTTGAATGTGGATTACAAAATTCTAGCCAATGTCATCCCCAATCGGGTCAAGTCTGCTCTGGAGTCGGTGATCCACCCTGACCAGACCTGTGCTGTACAAGGCAGGAAGATCTCTGATAGCCTCGCGCTACTCAGGGATACGATCGCCTACGTGCAGGACAGGAGGGTGGACACCTGCCTCATCAGCCTTGACCAGGAGAAGGCTTTTGACAGAATATCGCACACCTACATGATAGCTGTGCTCTCCAAAATGGGGTTTGGGGAGGGAATCCGCAATTGGATCAAACTCCTCTACACCAACATCTATAGCGCAGTCTCAATCAATGGGTGGGAATCAGAAAAGTTCCAGATCAAATCCGGAGTCAGGCAGGGCTGCCCTCTCTCCTCTGCCCTTTTTGTGTGCTGCATAGAACCTTTTGCTGAGTCCATCAGGAAGGATCTGGGTATAAGTGGAGTGACGATCCCAGTCAGTGGAGGCATGCAAGTCAAGGCCTCCCTGTAAATGGAGGACGTTGCCGTCTTCTGCTCGGATCCTGCATCTGTACGCAGGCTCTTGACCGCCTGCGACCAGTTTGAACTGGCCTCGGGAGCCAAGGTAAACCGTGGCAAGAGCGAGGCCATGATCTTTGGGAACTGGGCCGACCGGTCCTTTGTCCCCTTCACTGTCAGGTCAGATTACCTGAAGGTGCTGGGGATATGGTTCGGAGCTGCTCGGGTGTGCACTAAAAACTGGGAGGAGCGCATAGCAAAGGTAAGGCAGAAACTGGGCTGGTGGGAGCAACGCTCCCTCTCCATTGCGGGCAAAACCCTGGTCATCAGGTGTGAGGTACTCTCGGTGCTACTGTACGTGGCGCACGTCTGGCCCATAACCCGACCCTACGCCACAGCAGTCACCCGGGCCATCTTCAATTTCATCTGGAGATCCAAGATGGACCGTGTCCGAAGGGACACCATGTACAAACCTCTGGAGAAGGGAGGGCGGAAGGTACCCAACGCCTCCCTCATCCTGTTGGCCACCTTTGTGTCCAGCTGCATCAAGCTGTGCGTGGACCCCCAGTATGCAAACACCAAGTGTCACTGCATACTGAGGTTCTACCTGTCCCCGGTGTTACGAAGGATGGGCCTGGCCTCATTGCCGCGGAATGCTCCAAGTAGTTGGACCGTACCGTACCACCTGTCCTTCGTGGAAAGGGTTTTGAAGGAAAACACCTTTGACCACAAGGCAATGAAGCAGTGGTCAGCACGTAATGTCCTCGAGGCCCTCAGGGAAAAGGAGACCGTGGAGGACGTTGGATGGTTCCCTGAGCAGACTGCCAGAGTCATCTGGCAGAACGCCTCATCACCAGAACTTTCAAACAAGCACCAGACAGAAAGGACAGCAGCAGCAACCCAGGGGGGAGGGGGGAGCACTATTTTGTGTTTTTGCTATTTGTTTTTTCTTTTCTAGTTTTGTTGTAAGCTCACTATATTATTTAAATAATGTTTAATGTATAATCCCTTGTTGAGTTGTAAAAACGGGAAAAATTTTTGTTTGAAAAATTTCAATAAAATATATATTTTTTAACAAGGACTTAGGTTAAGGTATCCAGATTATATGTCTGTGATTAAGGGTTAACAGCTAGGCAGGCTGTGATGTCACTCTTGGCAGGAGCTGCGTCTCTTTTTAGTTTCGTTTCCAGCCCTGCTCTGGATTCTGAGGAAAAGAGTTGTGTCTCTCAGACTGCCTTCTGAAAGTTTCTCTCCAAGGACTTTGTGAACAAATCCTGAGTGTTAACTTTATTAATGAAAGCCACCCTCGTCCCAGAGGGCCATAGGCTACTCTTCCCTTTGAGAGAGGGAGAGTGCAGACTTGTGGTGATTTGACCTGTGGGCCACCTCACCTCAAGCAAGGGTCAAGGTTGAGAAGGCGAGGCCTTCCTGGTAACCTCAGCCAATACGGGAATTGAACTCCCCCCTGTTGGCATTGCTCTGCGTCACAAACCAGCCATCCAGCTAACTGATTCCCCCACACTTTATTAATAAGTGCCATTTGACCCGAATGTGGATCTTGCCCCATTGAAATTTTAGAAGTAGACGAGAAAGTCAGCGCAAAGACTTTTTAAAAAAGAACTGTTCATTGAAAAGCTGTTTTCTCCTTGGATGTCAATGGGGTTAATCCTGTGTTAATAATGTTTGTTTTAATACGTTTTTGTTTTTGTTAGTGGAATCACTCCCAGGCATACAGCATCCTTTCCTCATAGTGTACAAATTGGAAAATTGTTGGGGTTTCTTCTCCGGTTTCCTAATATAAATTGGGGGGGGGTCTGGTCTGGTACTGTTAACATTGCGGGTCTGGTCTGGTACTGTTAACATTGCAATGTTTTTATTCAAGCCAAGGACTCAGAGTTGCCAATCTACACGAAGGAAAAAGCATTAAACACCTAAAGAAAAGCCCGGGTCCCAGGCCCGGTGAGGCACAGATGCTAACCATCGTGTTGTCCCTCCCTCCAGTACTGCACAAAAGGAGTCACTTGCATTTGTAGAGCATCGATCACGAACCACAGGACATCCAAAGGCACTTTACACCAACTGGGAGAAAGATCTGCTGTAAAGCGAGAAGGGGGGCAGCCAACATGCGCACAGCAAGGCTCCACAATGTGACAACAATCAGGTGATCGGTTTCTTTTTTATATGTACGTTTAGTGTAGCCAATTCTTTGTTCCCCAATTAAGGGGCAATTTAGTGTGGCCAATCCACCTAGCCTGCACATCTTTTTGGGTTGTGGGGGTGAAACCCACGCAGACACGGGGGGGATTGTGCAAACTCCACACGGACAGTGACCCAGGGCCAGGATCGACCCCGGGTCCTCGGTGCGCTGGGGCAGCAGTGCTAACCACTGCACCAACATGCCGCCCCGATCTGTTTCAGAGATCCTGATGGTGGGGGTGAATGTTGGCCAAGGCACTGGGAGATCACCAAAATGTTTTTGCATTCCCCTGGATTAGGGGTTCAAATCCCAAACCACATATTGCAACCTGATTTTAACCCTGCAGCGTATTTTTGGCGATATTGACATTCAATACACAAAATAGAAGTCAACGCCAATAACTCCAGGGTTTCTTCACCTCAGCAGCAAAGTGACTCAGCGCAATAGCTCCTCCGCTTGGCACCGGTCCCCTGCCTCGGGCCCAGTACCCGGCGCCCGGTCCCCTGCCACGGGCCCGGTCCCCTGCCACGGGCCCGGTCCCCTGCCCCGGCGCCCGGGCCCGGTCCCCTGCCCCCGGGCCCGGTCCCCTGCCCCGGCGCCCGGGCCCGGTCCCCTGCCCCGGGCCCGGTCCCCTGCCACGGCGCCCTGGCCCGGTCCCCGGCCCCGCGCCTCAGACAACGCGCGCCTCAGACAGCCCGAGACCCAGCTCGAGCCTCCCCCTCCGCGCGCGCAGCCAGTCTCGGAGGCTCGAGCGCGGCTTTCAAACTGATCGCCCCGCCCCCTCCGGCAACCGCCGGATCGGGGCGAGCGCAGGCGCAGTCCTGATCGCAAAGCCTGGTTCACCAAGCAATGGGGGTGAGGAGGGGAGGGAGAAAAGAGGGCGTGGGGGTTGGGATAGAGGGAGGGTCTTGGAATGGAAGGGCGGGGTTTGAAGAGAAGGGGCGGGGTTTGAAGAGAAGGGGCGGGGTTAGGGGTGGGGCGGGGTTACAGGAGGGGGCGCGGCTCCAGGAGGGGCGGAGTTACGGGACAGGGGGCGGGGTCAGGCAGCGGAGGGGGAGGGGCAGATCGATGGGGTTTTGGTGCGGGGAGGGGCAGGGATCAATGGGGTGGGGTTAGTGAGGGGGAGGGGCAGGGATCGATGGGGCGAAGTTCGGGAGTGGAGGGGGCGGGGAGGCAGAGGTGGGGGAGGTGTATCAAATAAACATGACAATGTAAATATTTAAGAAGGAATTGTAATGTAAAGAGTGATATGTGTATAATATTATCAAAATTGAATGGAAGAAAGTCAAGGCAATGTGTAACTGACGGAAATGTACAGTCAAGACAATTCGAAATGTTCTGTAATGCTTATGATAAATTTTATGAATAAATCATATTTTTTTGAATTAAAAAAAAAAAATCTGTTCTTATCAGTTTAAGGTGTAGTTTAAGGCCAGCAAACCTCGCTCTACACCTCGGAGGCCTCCAAGGTTATCTTCCGTTCCAGAGTCCGCTCCGTGGAGCAGGACGAAAAGTGCATTTGATAGGGTGGAGTGGGAGTATCTATGGGAGGTGCTGAGGAGGTTCGGGTTCGGGGACGGGTTTGTTAGCTGGGTCAAACTCCTCTATGGGGCCCCAACGGCAAGTGTGGTCACGGGTCGGCAAAGATCGCAGTATTTTCGACTATTCAGGGGAACAAGACAGGGATGCCCGCTATCTCCATTACTGTTCGCGTTGGCAATTGAACCACTGGCCATGGCGCTGAGAGACTCCAGAAAATGGAGAGGGGTGATGAGAGGGGGAGAGGAACACCGAGTATCACTCTATGCGGATGACCTACTGCTATATGTAGCGGACCCGGTGGGGGGGATGACAGGTCATGCAGATATTGAGGGAGTTCGGAGATTTCTCGGGATATAGGCTTAACATGGGAAAGAGTGAACTTTTTGTGATACACCCTGGGGACCAGAGTAGAGGGATAGATGGCCTACCGCTAAGGAGAGTGGAAAGAAACTTTCGATACCTGGGGATTCAGATAGCCAGGAGCTGGGGAACCTTACACAGACTTAATCTGACACGACTGGTGGAACAAATGGAAGAGGATTTCAAGAGGTGGGACATGCAGCCGCTGTCACTGGCGGGCAGAGTGCAGGCAATTAAGATGATGGTCCTCCCGAGGTTCCTATTTGTGTTCCAATGTCTCCCTATACTGATCACTAAGGCCTTTTTTTAAAAAATAGACAGGAGCATCACGAGCTTCGTGTGGGCAGGGAAGGTTCCGAGGGTAAGGAGGGGGTTCTTACAACGTAGGAGAGACAGAGGGGGACTGGCGCTGCCGAATTTAGGCGACTACTACTGGGCCGCCAATGTGGCGATGATTCGTAAGTAGATGATAGAGGGAGAGGGAGCGGCGTGGAAAAGACTAGAGATGAAGTCCTGTAAAGGGACGAGTCTAGAAGCGCTGGTGACGGCGCCACTACCGCTCTCACCAAAAATATTTACCACGAACCCAGTGGTGGCGGCAACATTAAGTATCTGGGGGCAATAGAGGCGACAGAGAGGTGTGCTGGGAGCCTTGATGGGGTCCCCAATTAGGAACAACCATAGGTTTGCCCCAGGGAGGCTGGATGGAGGATTCCAGAGCTGGCACCAGTTGGGAATTAGGAGAGTGGGAGATTTATTTATAGACGGGATGTTTGCGAGCTTGGGAGCGCTGGAGGAAAAGTATAAGCTGCCCCGGGGAAATTTCTTTAGGTATATGAGGGCAGGTGAGGGCGTTCACAAGACAACAGGTGAGGGAATTTCCGTTGCTCCCGACACAGGGGATCCAGGATAGAGTGCATTCGGGGGGGGGGGGGGGGAGGGGTCGGGGAGGGCAAGGTGTCAGAGATATACCGGGAGATGAGAGAAGAGGGGGAGGAGCTGGTGGGCGAACTGAAAGGAAGATGGGAAGAAGAGCTCGGGGAGGAGATTGAGGAGGGTTTGTGGGCTGATGCCCTAAGCAGGGTAAATTCCTATTCCTCGTGTGCCAGGCTTAGCCTGATCCAATTTAAGGTGCTGCATAGAGCACACATAACGGGAGCAAGGTTGAGCAGGTTCTTCGGAGTGGATTTTTTAATTTTTTAATTAAAAAAAAATATATTTTATTAAAGTTTTTCAATCACAATTTTTTCCCCTTACACATCAATCAAAATAAAAATAAAAAGTACAAGTAACATGATAACTACAATCTAACAATGAGTAACTAACTAACATGGTAAACTAACCAAATAACATAAAATGAAACTCCCCCCCCCCCCCCTCCCAGAACCCAAACATCTTACCCCCCCCCTCCCTCCCTCCCTCCCTTCCCCGCCCCCCCCCCCCCCGGGTTGCTGCTGCTGGTCATCTATCTTCCCTCTAACGTTCTGCTTGGTAGTCGAGGAACGGTTGCCACCGTCTGGTGAACCCTTGAGCCGATCCTCTCAGCGCAAACTTAATCTGCTCCAGTTTTATAAACCCCGCCATATCGTTTATCCAGGTCTCCAGGCCGGGGGGTTTCACTTCCTTCCACATGAGTAAAATCCTACGCCGGGCTACTAGGGACGCAAAGGCCACAACATCGGCCTCTTTCGCCTCCTGCACTCCCGGCTCATCCGCTACTCCAAATAGAGCTAACCCCCAGCCTGGCTACCTTCAGCACCTTCGAGATCACTCCCGTCACTCCCCTCCAATACCCCTCCAGTGCCGGACACGACCAAAACATATGTGTGTGGTTTGCCGGGCTTCCGCCGCACCTCCCGCACCTGTCCTCCACTCCGAAGAACCTGCTCAACCTTGCTCCCGTTATGTGTGCTCTATGCAGCACCTTAAATTGGATCAGGCTAAGCCTGGCACACGAGGAAGAGGAATTTACCCTGCTTAGGGCATCAGCCCACAAACCCTCCTCAATCTCCTCCCCGAGCTCTTCTTCCCATTTTCCCTTCAGTTCGTCCATCAGCTCCTCCCCCTCTTCTCTCATCTCCCGGTACATCTCGGACACTTTGCCCTCCCCGACCCACACCCCCGAAAGCACCCTGTCCTGGATCCCCTGTGTCGGGAGCAGCGGAAATTCCCTCACCAGTTGTCTCGTGAACGCTCTCACCTGCATATACCTAAAGGTATTTCCAAGGGGCAGCTCATACTTTTCCTCAAGTATTCCCAAACTCGCAAACGTCCCATCTATAAATAAGTCTCCCACTCTCCTGATTCCTGCCCGGTACCAGCTCTGGAATCCTCCGTCCAGCCTCCCTGGGGCAAACCTATGGTTGTTCCTGATCGGGGACTACACCGAGGCTCCCAGCACACCCCTCTGTCGCCTCCATTGCCCCCAGATACTTAATGTTGCCGCCACCACTGGGTTCATGGTAAACTTTTTTGGGGAGAGCGATAATGGCGCCGTCACCAGTGCCTTCAAGCTCGTCCCTTTGTAGGACTTCATCTCCAACCTTTTCCACACCGCTCCCTCTCCCTCTATCATCCACTTACAAATCATCGCCACGTTGGCGGCCCAATAGTAGTCGCCCAAATTCGGCAACGCCAGTCCCCCTCTGTCTCTACTACGTTGTAGGAACCCCCTCCTTACCCTCGGGGCCTTCCCTGCCCACACGAAGTTCGTGATGCTCCTATCTATTTTTCTAAAGAAGGCCTTAGTGATCAGTATAGGGAGACATTGGAACACAAATAGGAACCTCGGGAGGACCATCATCTTAATTGCCTGCACTCTGCCCGCCAGTGACAGCGGCTGCATGTCCCACCTTTTGAAATCCTCTTCCATTTGTTCCACCAGCCGTGTCAGATTGAGTCTGTGTAAGGTTCCCCAGCTCCTGGCTATCTGAATCCCCAGGTATCGGAAGTTTCTTTCCACTCTCCTTAGTGGTAGGCCATCTATCCCTCTACTCTGATCCCCAGGGTGTATCACAAAAAACTCACTCTTTCCTATGTTAAGCCTATATCCCGAGAAATCTCCAAACTCCCTCAATATCTGCATGGCCTCTGTCATCCCCCCCACTGGATCCGTCACATACTGCAGTAGGTCATCCGCATAGAGTGACACTCGGTGTTCCTCTCCCCCTCTAACCACCCCTCTCCATTTTCTGGAGTCTCTCAGCGCTATGGCCAGTGGTTCAATTGCCAGCGCGAACAGTAATGGGGACAGCGGGCATCCCTGTCTTGTTCCCCTGTGCAGTCGAAAATACTCCGACCTTTGCCGATTTGTGACCACACTTGCCGTTGGGGCCCCTTAGAGGAGTTTAACCCAGCTGACAAACCCCTCCCCGAACCCGAACCTCCTCAGCACCTCCCATAGATACTCCCACGCCACCCTATCAAATGCCTTCTCTGCATCCATTGCCGCCACTATCTCTGCCTCCCCCTCTGCTGGGGGCATCATTATCACCCCTATTAGCCGTCGCACGTTGACATTCAATTGTCTCCCCTTTACGAACCCTGTCTGGTCTTCGTGTACCACCCCCGGGACACAATCCTTCATCCTCGTCGCCAGCACATTTGCCAGCAACTTGGCGTCCACATTTAGAAATGAGATAGGCCTATCGGACCCGCACTGCAGCGGATCTTTATCTCGCTTCAAGATTCGAGATATCGTCGCCTCCGACATTGTTGGGGGTAGGGTCCCCCCTTCTCTGGCCTCGTTAAAGGTTCTTACCAGCAGCGGGGCCAACAGGTCCGCATATTTTCTATAGAATTCCACCGGGAACACATCTGGTCCCGGGGCCTTCCCTGCCTGCATGTTCCCCAGCCCTTTGATCACCTCGTCCACCCCAATTGGCGCCCCCAGGCCTGCCACCTCCTGCTCCTCCACCTTCGGGAACCTTAGTTGGTCCAGAAACTGCTGCATCCCTTCTTTTCCCTCCAGGGTTGGGACCTATATAGCCTCTCGTAAAAGGTCTTAAACACCTCGTTTATCTTCCCTGCTCTCCGCACAGTGGCTCCCGTTTCATCCCTAACTCCCCCTATCTCCTTCGCTGCTGTCCTCTTTCGCAGCTGGTGGGCCAACAGGCGACTCACCTTTTCCCCATATTCATATCTCATCCCCTGTGCCTTCCTCCACTGTGCCTCTGCCCTCCCTGTGGTGAGCAGATCGAACTCCGTCTGGAGTCGTCGCCTCTCCCTGTATAGTCATTCATCCGGGGCCTCCGCATATTTTTTATCTACCCTCAAAATCTCTCCCAGTAGTCTTTCCCTTTCTTTGGCCTCCGTTTTCCCCTTGTGAGCCCTGATGGAGATCAACTCTCCCCTGACCACCGCTTTTAGTGCTTCCCATACTACTCCTACTTGGACCTCCCCGTCGTCATTGGCCTCCAGGTATCTTTCGATACATCCCCGCACCCTTCCGCAGACTCCCTCATCCGCCAATAATCCCATATCCAGTCGCCAGAGTGGACGCTGCTCCCTCTCCTCTCCTAGTTCCAGGTCCACCCAGTGTGGGGAATGATCTGAAACAGCTATGGCTGAGTACTCAGTTCCTTCCACCCTCGATATCAGTGACCTACCCAAAACAAAGAAATCTATCCGGGAGTATACATTATGGACATGGGAGTAAAAGGAGAACTCTTTGGCCAGTGGCCTAGCAAATCTCCACGGATCCACTCCCCCCATTTGGTCCATAAACCCCTTAAGCACCTTGGCCACTGCCGGCCTTCTTCCGGTCGTGGATCTAGATTGATCTAACCCTGGGTCCAGCACGGTGTTGAAGTCCCCCCCCCATTATCAGGTTTCCTACCTCCAGGTCCGGGATACATCCCAGCATCCGCTTCATAAATCCCACATCATCCCAATTCGGGACAGAGACATTAACCAACACGACCTCCATTGCCTGCAGTCTGCCGCTCACCATCACATATCTGCTACCGCTGTCCGCTACAATGTTCCTAGCCTCGAATGACACCCGTTTCCCCACCAATATGGCCACCCCCCTTGTTCTTTGCGTCCAGCCCCGAGTGGAACGCCTGTCCCACCCATCCTTTCCTTAACCTAACCTGGTCCGCCACCTTCAGGTGCGTCTCCTGAAGCATGGCCACGTCTGCCTTCAGTTCTTTTAAGTGCGCGAACACTCGGGCCCTCTTAATCGGCCCATTTAGGCCTCTCACATTCCACGTGATCAGCCGGACCCGTGCCCGCCCCCCTCCCCTGTCGACTAGCCATCACCCTCTCTGGGCCAGTCCCACGTCCCGGTTCCGCGCACCCACCCGTCCCCCAGGCGGCGCATACCTGCCCCGACCACCTTCTCTTTTACCAGTTCCTTCTCGATCTCCGCAGCAGCAACCCAGTTATTCCCCCCCCCGCTAGACCCCCATCTAGCAAGGTTACTCCCCCCATATTGCTTCCGAAAGTCAGCTGACTTCAACTGACCCCGGCTTCTCCCGCTCTCTCCTTGACCCCCCCCCGTGTGAGGAACTCCCATCCAATTGCGCCTATCTTCCCACCATCATCTTTCTGACGCGGGAACAAGGAAAAGAAACCTTGTGTTCTCTAGAGCCGTCCCGCCCCTCGTGGCGCAGCTCCCTCTGCCGCCCCACTCCCATTCCCCATCCCCCGCCTGAGTCTCTTCTTTACCCGCACCGGCGCCCACATTTCTCAATGTCCCCCCCTCCCCAATTTACATTTCTATATACATCAGCACTGACGATTCCCCTCCAAGATCAGTCCCTCAGTTCTGATCCAGTTTCTCGTTTTTAATGAAGGTCCATGCTTCTTCCGCCGGTTCGAAGTAGTAATGCCTCTCCTGGTGCATGACCCACAGTCGCGCCAGCTGCAACATCCCAAACTTCACTTTCTTCTTGTGCAGCACCTCCTTGGCTCGATTGAAGCTCGCCCTCCTTCTCGCCACCTCCTCACTCCAATCCTGATACACTCGTAGCACCGCATTCTCCCATCTACTACTCCGTACCTTCATGGCCCATCTCAGAACCGCCTCTCTATCATTGAAGCAGTGAAATCGCATGATCATCGCCCCAGATGGTTCTGCTGCCTTTGGTCTCCTCGCAGGGACCCGATGGGCCCCTTCCACTTCCAAGGGGCCCGAGGGGGCCTCAGCTCCCATTAGCGAGCGTAGCATCGTACTCACGTAAGCCCCGCCGTCAGCTCCTTCCACTCCCTCGGGGAGACCCAGGATCCGGAGGTTCTTTCTCCGTGATCTGTTTTCTAGGACTTCAATCCTTTCGATGCACTTCTTATGGAGCGCCTCGTGCGTCTGCATTTTGACTGCCCGGCCCAGGATCTCGTCCTCGTTGTCAGTCACCTTCTGCTCCACCACACGGAGCTCTATCTCCTGGGTCTTTTGTGTCTCCTTAAGCCCCTCAATTGCTTGTAGCATCGAGGCCAGCACCTCCTTTTTTAGCAGCTCCACACACCGTCTTAAAAATTCATCCTGGTCCGGTCCCCAGGTCACCTCCGCCGCCATCTTGCTCCTTTCTTCCTTCTGCCACTGCCCTCGAGGATTCTTCGAGATCTGGCCACCACCGCCGATATTTTTCTTTTTCGCTGGGGGGGGGGGGGGGACTCCCTGTTGTCTCACCCCACACCGGGTTTTGTCCCGAAAAAATTCCTCGTTGGGGCTCTTAAAAGAGCCCAAAGGTCCGTTCGAGCTGGAGCCGCCGAAACGTGCGGCTTAGCTGGTCATCGCCGCAACCGGAAGTCAAAGTAAAACACCTTTGACCACAAGGCAATGAAGCAGTGGTCAGCACGTAATGTCCTCGAGGCCCTCAGGGAAAAGGAGACCGTGGAGGACGTTGGATGGTTCCCTGAGCAGACTGCCAGAGTCATCTGGCAGAACGCCTCATCACCAGAACTTTCAAACAAGCACCAAGACCTAGCTTGGCTGGTGGTGAGAAGGGCCCTCCCTGTCAGATTCTTCATGCACACCCGAAGGCTCTGCGCCAATGCACCCTGCTCTCGGAGTGGCTGTGGGGGAAATGAGACGGTCACACACCTTGTGGAATGTAATGTGCCTTTGCAAAGAAGGTCTGGAGAGAGGTGCAGTGGTATTTGTCAAGGTTTATCCCGAACAGCTCTGTGACACAGGACTCTGTGCTCTACGGACTGTTTCCAGGGACACACACCGAGACAAATATCAACTGCTGCTGGAAGGTCATCAACTCGGTGAAAGACGCTCTTTGGTCTGCCCGAAACCTGCTGATCTTCCAGTGCAAAGAATTGTCCTCGACCGAGTGTTGCAGACTGGCACATTCCAAGGTCCAGGACTACGTGCTGAGGGACGCACTCAAGCTTGGGGCAGCAGCCGCCAAGGCGCAATGGGGAAAGACCACTGTGTAAGGTCTTTCCAGCAAATGTACACCGAGGGGCGGGTAACAGTGTAAAGCCCCTCGGTCTGGGCCACCAACACTCCAATGTATAAAACAAACATGACAATGTAAATATTTAAGAGGAATTGTAATGTAAAGAGTGATATGTGTATGATAATATCAAAATTGAATGGAAGTCAAAGCAATGTGTAACTCTGACGGAAATGTACAGTCAAGACAATTCGAAATGTTCTGTAATGCTTATGATAAATTTTATGAATAAAGTATATTTTTTTTAATTAAAAAATGTTTTTTTAAATCTGTTCTTATCAGTTTAATATCTGATACGTCCCTTATCTGGGGAGCATATATTAAATTGATTTTTGGAGCAGGGAGATGGAATAGGGGCTTGCTCCGTCCACTCCACGCATCGACTCCGTATTGCAGTATCTCCGAGAACGGTGCACAAACCCCGTTATGGGGAATTTCAAAGTACAAAAACACTTCAAGCATGCACAGGCACAGCTACACTTTATCCCCTTTCTTACAATTACCGACTACACACAAAAATTCATGCCCATTATACACATCCCACACACGATTCCAGTATCTCCACCAACCCTATTCCATCTCCCTGCTCCAAAAAACCCTCCTCTATGGGGAATTTCAAAGTACAAAAACACTTCAAGCATGCACATGCAATTCTCTACTTTATGCCTTTTCTTACAATTCTCTACTCAATCACACTAAAATTCATGCCCATTCTCCATATGCCACACACTATTCCAGTATCTCCGCGAACCTTGCACCCCCCCCACATGGGGAATTTCAAAGTCTAAAAATAGCTTGAGCACAGTTACACTTCTCCACTTTATACTCTTTTCTGATCATCCTCCAGTCAATCACAACAAAATTAATGCTCATTTTCCACATCCCACACACTAAACGCACCACACTCCCTCACCGCTTTGCTTTGCACAACACCTTAACTACCCCTCACGCTGCCTTGCCAAAGCGCTCTTGTATCTAAATCAATTCAGATACTTCGACCAGCTCCTTCATTAAACTTTACCCAGTATGAGTATTACAAAGTACAGAGACAGATATAATGAAACACACTTTATTAAATGTAGTTAATCCATAAATTACCCACTCTATATACAAGAAACACCCAGGAATCGTCTATCCTACCCGCAAAGGTGGTTTGATAACCTGTAGATCTGCTCCCTGAGTCCCTCTGCTTCCTCTTTGCAAAGGTGATTCTCGCTGAATGTTGGTCTGGTCAAGGTCACCTCACACACCCAGCTTCCAGCCTTTTGCTTCGAGTCTTTCCTCGTGCGATGTCTGGCTGGAAATGCCTATTTTTATCCTTTCTCCACCTGCCCCTGGCCTTCGGCCAATGGAGTCTCAGAAGGCAGGACCCCATTGCCCAATGGTCTGGTTGATGACCTGTTGACAGGGCACCTGAGGCCGCCCTGGGAGGAGCGATGGATTATCAGCAACTGTGGACAATAGGACAATGCATCTCAAGTAGGTGCGATGGATCACCTGAAGGGTTTTCAGCTGCTGCTCCAGACATGCCCCCCTCCCCCCGCAGCCAGTCTGAGTTTCGTATATTCGGATTCTGCAGGCTTCTGCAGACGTGGTTTTTAAAGTGGCCAATTCTTTAATTTAAGATATCCAATTTAATCAACCTTAAAACTAAGCCCTGATTATATTATTACAGTGCGCAGCATAACCAAACACACCTCCCTCCCACCTGGCCCACCTATTCACTCTTACAAATTCTTCCATCGCCCACCACATACAAAAGTCTGACAACACCCACTAACACGTTAAAAAACACCTTCTTCCCCCTCCCCCCACTCTTATCACACTCCTAAACCACCCTCAAATGTCCCTAACCGGAAATCATTGCTTCACCATTGCTTAATCAACATATTCACAATATCACACATAACGACAGTCTCAGACTAGCGTTACAGACTCTCAGCGGTTGTAGCTAGGCCTAAACAACAAAACAAAGTGAAGCCGCGCAGTATCTCCAGCAGCAGCAGCAGCACATCCCTCCCCGATGAACTCAAAGAACGAACAAACAACAAAGAAAATTACAGCACAGGAACAGGCCCTTCGGCCCTCCCAGCCTGCGCCAATCCAGATCCTTTATCTAAACCTGTCTTCTATTTTCCAAGGATCTACTTCCCTCTGTTCCCCGCCCGTTCATCTATCTGTCTAGATGCATCTTAAATGATGCTATCGTGCCCGCCTCTACCACCTCCGCTGGCAAAGCGTTCCAGGCACCCACCACCCTCTGCATAGAAAACTTTCCACGCACATCTCCCTTAAACTTTCCCCCTCTCCCCTTGAAATCGTGACCCCTTGTAATTGATATCCCCACTCTTGGAAAAAGCTTGTTGCTATCCACCCTGTCCATACCTCTCATAATTTTGTAGACCTCAATCAGGTTCCCCCTCAACCTCCGTCTTTCCAACGAAAACAATCCTAATCTACTCAACCTTTCTTCAGAGCTAGCACCCTCCATACCAGGCAACATCCTAGTGAACCTCCTCTGCACCCTCTCTAAAGCACCCACATCCTTCTGGTAATGTGGCGACCAGAACTGCACGCACTATTCCAAATGTGGCCTAACCAAAGTCCTATACAACTGTAACATGACCTGCCGACTCTTGTACTCAATACCCCGTCCGATGAAGGCAAGCGTGCTGTATGCCTTCTTGACCACTCTATCGACCTGCGTTGCTCTTGAATTAGATCTTCCAAAATGCATCACCTCACATTTGCCTGGATTGTACTCCATCTGCGATTTCTCTGCCCAACTCTCCAATCTATCTATATTTTGCTGTATTCTCTGACAGTCCTCCTCACTATCTGCAACTCCACCAATCTTAGTATCATCTGCAAACTTGCTAATCAGACCACCTATACCTTCGTCCAGATCATTTATGTATATCACAAACAACAGT